>NC_051040.1:20932268-21232268 GCF_904848185.1 Acanthopagrus latus
CCCCGTCAGCTGCCTGGTAGGAAACACTGGTCCTCACAGGCTGCATCATGTGAGTGCATGTGAGCGGGGATTTTAAGTCTACCTAAGGACCCCATGGCTGTAAATACTCAAGCCAGCTGCTGCACCCCACAGCCATGATACTATCCTGCTATGATGGTCCCAGGCAGGCCTGGAATTAAAACAGCTGATTTCATTTTATTAGGACAGTCTTATTAAACTATGACTGGTTCATCTTCCCATGACCCAAGTCGTGTCTGCTACAGCTGGTGTCATATCAAACACTTGTCAAGCATGTTTAAATATCAGATCTTGCACAGAGAGGTAGCCAAGGCCCTGGAGGGGAAACAAACACACCCAGCCCCCTTTAAAGAGTCACATGGTGGACGGACAGGTCCCCTGTTCACACACACTTGAACCTGTGTTGACACACTGACTGACAAATGAAAACAGAAAAACGAAAGAAAGAAAAAGAAAAAAAAAGAAGAAAAGAAAGGGTTGTAAAAACAAAACAAGGTGTTCAAATGATGCACACACATCACACACTAATATTGCATTACCTTTTGAGCAGGAGTCCCAATTGACATTTCTATGTAGTAGCCTCTGCCGGAGTCCCCTTGCAAGTTATTGACCATGTCCAGAAAGTTCACCGTCCCAGTGGGATCCGAGGCCAAGGAGAGGCCGTTTCCATCAGACGTCAACGCGACTTGCCGAAGAGGAGCCAAGTCCAGAGCCGATGATATATTGTACTTCCCCGTGTATATTCTTAATGGTATACTAAAATGACACATGGTCACGCCGAAGTATAAACTCAAAGCGAATGCCCATATCGAAAGTGAAGCGGTGCGAGCCATGGCGGCGTTAGTTTCTATAGTGATAACAGGGATAAGACTCCTCGCTCAAAGTTTGCTACCTAACTTTTCAGTTTAGCCATCATCGGAACGCCTGTGCCGCGGCCACCGCCATCATGAAAAACGCTGCCTCTCCGCCGTCAGAAAGAAACATGCTCAGCTGAAAGACAGTATGACTGACACTGAAAACGACAGTTTTGTTTCAATCTTCAATCAGTTTACCTCAGCTTCAGTGTTTCGACTCCATCCACCTCCAACGGCAACAAGCTGGAAAGAAGAGGGAACGCGACTTCCGGCTGTTTAGACTTTCAACTTAAAATAAACATAAACGGTTATTAAGTATGTGGAGTGAAAAAAACCAGTCCATTTGAGGGCCACATGCCAGGGATTCAATTAGAAACGGAAGTCTCCGCCTATGCCAAGAAATTGTATTAAAATAAGTCAAATAACAAGTTCGCTGTCATGAACTTTATTTTGAAAGCTCAGCGGCAAACACGTGAGTGTTATCTTCACGGACTTGACGCTCCTGCTGCTGCTGCTGCTGCTGAAAACTTCCTTGACGCCTGGTGACAGGCCTTGACCAAACATGAGGAACGACTTCCCACAGCTCGGAACACGCTGGACAGGCAATCCTTGTGGGTGTGTGTGCTCGCTCACTCGTTTGATCGTGTGACAAACAAAGAATTCCACATTGTTCCACGGCGTTTGTTTCGCATTCTCAGTTCAAATCCAATTTTCTATACTTTGGCCAAAGCCCTTGGTTTTCTGGTTATGGTGGTCTTGTAGTTTTAATTTGCTCAGTCACAGAAAAAGGAATTGCCTCATGCTTGAAATAGTGACCTAATGTTAATTATAGTTACACAAATCTATATAATCTCAGTTGAAAAGGTTGTTGGGATATTAATCAAGTTGAGGGCTGTGAACATTTCAATAAAATAGTACATCATGTTTTCCAGGAATGTTTTCTCTTTGCCTCTGTAAAGGTATTCTTAATTTAATGAGATGTCACTGAGAGATTATTTAAAATGGCTTTTGCTTTGGTTCTCATACAGTTAAAATGCTGCCAAGACAACTCATATGTCAAATCCTGCAATTTTATTTGTAGATGGCTGCTGTAGATTTTATTGTTTATGATTGGTCATATTCTTTGAGTTATATCATTTTGTAGACAGTACCCATAAGCATTCAGTGGTTTTTTTGAAACAAGAAAATGGAAACACTATTGATATTTCAAAATGCTCAGTATGACACACTGATTAAATGCATTATAAGCGCATCATGGCGATATTAATAGTTTGCATTATGCATTGAAATCAATAGAAGCCCATTCACTCGCATTGTGTAACACTCCGCCATTAATGCAGGGCAAACTCCTTTCAAGTCCCAAGATGTTCAGTATTGCACATTAGTTGCATTGCACACCCATAAGCTCATTATGATGACAGGCATAGTTATACTGTGTACTGTAATATATCCAAGCCTAATGCAGATGTGTGTTATCAAAGCCATTTAACATATTTGAATGTATACATGGAGATTAGTTAACATATGATAAAGTCATCCTAAGTGAATGCCAGTCAGCATCGATGCACACATCTCCTTCAGGGGGTGTTTCTGTGGATCATTTTGTGCCCGAGCACCAATGTCTGGTCATTTATTAACCAGTGCAATCTGAGAAATAATATCAGCTCTTGTATAGATGCAGCACTCAAAAGAGGTTTTTGTTCTTTGCATGTTTCAGCCAGGACAGTCTCATCTGCCGCACTGACAGTGCAGAGGAAGAGGAAGACGATCCGAGTGGTAAGGCCTGATCAATGTCACAGGCCTTCTCCATGCTGCCTGTTTCACACAGACAACCACTGTCTCGCGCTGAATTCCTCATGAGTCCACAGTTACACTGTCACATGTTCTCCCCATCTCCCCCTCTCTCTGTCTCACCCTCTCACTGAAGTTAATCGCTATAGTTACAATAACTAAAATAAAGTGGGGAACTACTGTGACCACAAAAAAAAAGAAAAAAAAAACCATATTTCCGGTGCTGCGGTCGTCACGCACTGGGTCTTGTGAATGACCCATTTAAACACAATTCATGTTTCTTCTTCTTCCCTGTGACTTTGAGATATTTCCTAGGCCTGCGAATATACAGCATACACAGCAGGGATGCATCTTTAACTCGTACGTTATGAAATGCACAAGTCCAGTGGTTGATCATGCGTATTATATCTCCTTGGTTTAGAGAATTTCACACCTTGTTCTGCCTCACAACCAAATTTCTATCCGCTGATAAAATTTATTATATGCTGGAAGCCGGTGAAGTTGTTGCACACTTAGTTTCTTCCAGAACATTCAGAGCTGATTGCAAGCTGATTAGAAATAGTAAAAGCTATCTAACAAGTATATTGTTTTTTTATCCAGTACATACCAATCAGATGGATGAAGCAAATTTAATGTGACAGTCTCTGCTTTTAATTTGTAATAATGATAGCAAAAATTGTGATAACAAGAAGTTATTATCTGCTGAAGATGATGCCGAGTCATTTATCCAGTGAATGTGAAAAAGGTCACAGACTCCCCTGCACGACCATCATTATCTTGATAACATTTATTTATAATGTACCTATGCTGTATCTGTTGATTCAGTATTATTTATTGTGCCCGTGCAGCTTCCTCCTGCAGTTCCACTGCTGGCCACAGCAAGGAGCTCCACACCATCCATATGCCTTTAATCCGTCTCGAGGACGCTGTAGCATCTTCTCTGTGTGAGCAAATTAGGCAGCTTAAGAGAGCCAGTGGTCCTACATTTGGCAGTGCAAAGCTCCTTTACTGGGACATTGGTACTTAATCCTCACAGCTCTGATCGTTACAGCTGATGACAGAGAGAAGGAGAGCGCTCCACATTAGCTCATATGCACCCACCTTTGCTCCAACAGCAGACCCATGTCCCTCCCCCTGATCACAGATATAAGCTGCAGATCTCGTTGGTTTTGCTGACAGTCATTATTACAATCATGGATTCAAACTGGTTTGTGAAAATGTAACACCAGTGGTATATGTTCATTTTGAAGTAGATAACCTGATGCAGTATTTGTCAAGAAGAATCCATTGATGCCTTTATCGATTTAATCTCTTGTTATTTTTTAAATATTTGATAGGGGCAGATACAATATGCACAGATATACTAAAAAGAATGCAGCAGCAAGTATGTATCATTATATTTATATCAGATGGTAATTTGCTGCACCCGTCCGTGTAAAACAGATAGGAACAACTTCTCATATAAATATCATTTTTGATTAATTATATTCTGACAACTAATGCTAATATTGACCAGAGCTATTAATGTGTAACACATGTCCGTCACAATATCCCAGAGGCCAAGGTGACATCTTTATATTCTTTGATATTCTTAGATTACATTGACAATGATATCTATTACACCAAAAAAAATCTATAAATAACCAAGTACTTAGATGCCAGAGTTGTTTTTTAAATTTTTTTAAAATAAATTACTTAAGCAAACAATCATTGATGTTGATCACTAGATGCACAAATCATTTCAGCTTTACTGCTGATGGGCTGATAAGTGAGTGAATCTGTGACTTCTGTTTTAAATAGCATCATCATGCGATCTAAGTCACCTGTGCACCAGGAAGAAAAAAATAACAAAACTGAGATGCTTACAGCAAAATTAAAAAAAAACAAACATTTTGGATATTTAAATAAAACAATCAACAAACAATCATATACTACACAAATACATTATTCTGAACCTGAACAACTTTATTCCAAAGCAACAGATTCAAAAGCTGTGATGTAAGCCTGCGATATCATGAAGATTTAAGGGCCGTCGAATAGCTATGAGAATTGTTGGACACCTGGAAAGACTTATTTGCATTGCAGAGAGTAATGTGGGAAAATCAAAACCACGTCCACCTCTGCGGGGTAAATGTAAAGAAACAACCAGCAGACGGTTAGCTTACATTAACATAAAGACCGGAAACAGTGAACGAGCTGGCCTAGTTTAACTAACAACATGCACCGAGCAGCCAAAGCTCACTAATTCCAACTTTGTATCTTGTCGGTTTAACATGTATCAGACCAAAAGTGTAGGTTAGCTGCTTCCCCATGCGGTACTTATGCTAAGCTAAGCTAATCAGCTGTTGGATTTTGCCTTGTAGAGAGGCATAAATTACACAGTTGACTCGATTTAAAAGATGTTTTTCTTTTTCAACTCAGGAAAGTTGCAGCCTGCCATAAAGCTACTCACAACAGACCTCACACCCAAAAGCAAGTCTCGTGTAACGCTCACTGAAACCCTTCACTGAAATCTTGCGTTGCCGGTCACATGTATTAGCTAGCTCACAAATCTGACTAACTCTCATGTATTTGCAGCTGTCAGTACGACCAGCCTCGTTGGGATTTTTTTATTTTTTTAACCCTTTTTAATCTTTTTCTTTGCTGAGTTGGCAGCCGTGTTGGTGTTAGTGATGTACAGAGCGAGAGGATGTAGTTCATGGAGCGTGTTTAGGTCAAACTAAATGATATTTTACCACTCTTACCAACTCTGACTTTCTTAGCTTTCAAAGTGGTCTTTTAGATTGACAAATATCATACGTGTAAAACATGGCATTGCATTGCATGGCATCCACCGCCATCAGTGTATGCATGTATGTATGAATTACTGTAAGTCGCTTTTGACAAAAGCGCTAAATGTAAATGCTCAGTTTACATTCTTGTTTGCTGTGTAACAAATTCCATTTAGGACTGAGTTTTTGTTTTAGCTCAGTCAAACATGATCGAGGTTTACCGTAGAGGTAGTGTATAATGAAGTCTTGAATTAGCACTTACCCCTGCTCTTTACAGTACCCCCACAGTCAGCCCCATCCCTGTAAGTCCATAATGCTGATCAGAGATTTGCTGAATCTGTTAACGTTTTCTCTGTGATATGGGATGCAGTGTAATTACAGCACAGTCGTGACAGAGCTGGATGAGCAGCAAATGGGGATTACATAGGGGCAGGTCATAATGACCAGGCTGGCCACATGTTGCTGAGGCAAATCTCATTTTGATATCCAGTCTACCATAGTGTTTTATTAGCAGAGTGGATGGGGTCAATTAGCTTTTAGCTCAGTGCATTCAGATATTTAAATTGATATATGAATTCATTTAGACTGAGATCAGGAGATGATTTTTATGCTTTGGTATTTGAAAGCTCTCTCGTTGTGTTTTTTTTTTTTTCCCCTTGTGTTTCCTCTCTCTGGGATTGACATATAGTTAGCCTGTTCTTCATAACAAGCTACTTCCCTGTCTCTCCCTCTGCCAGAACTGTCAACCTCCTAACAAGGTGTACATATTCACAGCTGCTACTGCAGGAGAGCAGCCCAAATGAGGAGAGCCTGGATGAGATGAGAGGGACGAGCCAGACAACAGGTGCGGGGGTACATCACTGCTCATTCTCAGCCACCACACTGCATGTTTCCAGCCATATAAAAGACAGCTGGTTTTGATTTATTTTGTGTTTTTTTTTTATTTTATTTTTTTTTAGATCAATTACTTGTAACTGTATGGCAACTCTCACTGCTCAGACAGGCGGGAGTATGACTAAGGATGGCTCATGCTTCACAGGCTATTCACACTTACTAGTCTCCCCCGTGGTGGTAGCGTTGCCTCTCTGCAGTGGATCTGTATCTGTTTGTTCATTCATAGGAAAAGCATTAGTGACACGTAGATGAGTCATAGAGGCTAGCGTCTGAACAGGCCGAGGTGGGAGTCAGGAACCCTGCCACCCTTCTGCTCCTCGCCTCGAGGCACTACTCATACCCTCACCAGTCTCCCTAGTTACTCTAATGCTTACACACACACATATGCCGCCTGTGTTTGTTCAAATACCACAGATACCACCTGACGCGGCGGGTGCCACAGAGCAGATGTCGCCGTGGTAGTGGGCAGGAGAGCCTTGGCAGGCCTCATCATTGAGATGCAAGTTGTCAGCATAGTTAGGGCACCGCGCACTGGGATCCATCTGATTCAGCAGTTGTTGTCATGTTTCAGACCCACATGAAAACTATTTGAAAACCCTTTTGAAATCTATCTCAAGTCATCCAGAGATATTATCTCCAGTAAGTAAGATTATATTGCTAAAACACAGACAGAAATATAGAATAAATAAATACAGTAGCTAACAAAAGAAACACAAAGGCCTTGTCTAGAACCAGTGTCTGTTTTGTCTCTTCTGGCCCACTGTAGAAACATGGTGGTGCGACGTGGCGGACTCCCACTTTCTCTGTAGATATAAAGGGCTCATTCTAAGGTGAGAAAATCCCAATGACTCTTTAGGTGATTATACGCCAATGAAAACACAATTATGAAATTATAGTACATTTCTACCGCTAAACCCTGCACACTGGACCTCTAAGTGACCCATGTAGATGATTTATAGTCAGGTCCATGTTCAAAATGAAAGAACGTCCTGTGCTCCGTTTCTTTTCAACACACTTAGACGCAGCCTGCTGATCTTTGCTTTGACTTTGGGATGAAAATCCTGTCACGTTATGACCTGACGGTGTTAGCCGTGGAGGAGACAGATGGAGCAGGTGTGTGTGAGTATACAGTAGTACGTGTCACAGTCCCCCTGTGACTCCCAGAGGTTATATCAGGTGCAACACCTGGAGTTTGTTTTCTCATTAGGATGGGCGTCTCCAAGGTGACAGCCAATTAGAAAAGCTGAACCTGGCTCTTTAGTTCTCATGAGTGGATAGAGATCAGATACATCTCATCTCTCACAAGCAAATTGGTTTCACAGATACTGCACATTTGTGATTCCCTGCTCAATGCAGAGGTAATCACACTGTATTTTTTTTTTTCTCATACAAACAAGCACGTCTTCTCACACTCTGCCATGTTTCTTTTCTCCCGCAGCAGGCAGAGCACAAATCCCACTCTGAAGTAATATTCTCACGAAGGCTGGTGCACCGGCTCACCTTGCGGTGTGGTATTGAGTCTCCTTTGCGCTTGACTGTGTCCCTCTGTTCTTACAGCTATCTATCAGTTTCATAGCATGCAATCTGCATCCTTCCAGCCTCCCACCACCCGCCCACCACTGCTGTATCTGTTGTGTTCTGAACGCACATACAGTGCACACGAGCCCATTGTGTGTGTGTGTGTGTGTTGTTTTTTTTTTTTTTCTTGCAGAAGGCTCAAGTGTGTACATGTTTGCTGGCCCCCTCAGTAATAAAAGAGAGGGGAGCTCCCAGGCAGATAACACCCACCGCAGAGCTGCCCTGGCAGGGGTAGGAGAGAGTGGAGGGTGCTTGCCCCCTGGCAAGATGCTACTCAGAGAGGGGGAGATAAGGGCTGCGAGGGTGGTAGTGTGGTCGTAGGAAGGCCTGAACGAAGGCGGGGAGGAGGGGCTGGGGGTGGGGATTGGGGGCCTTCTTCATACATTTTTATGACCACATAGATAAGGTCAGTAGTGTGCCATCGTTACTAGGCAACACTGCGACCCTGAGTTGGATTGAGTTGTGAAGCTGAGAAGTCAGATATTCTTATTACAACAGCCCCGCTTCGGTTCTGCTGTGTGCATCTGTTAACAAGCAGCCTGTCTCTGTGTGCCAGTCTGAGAGTCAAGGCTGAAAGACTGCTTTAACTGGACGATTAACTGAGGCACTGAAATAATTAGAAGGCCATTGATTGGGTTATTACATTGTTACAGCCATGCCAGTGATATACCGATATCAGTGTTCATATATGATGATGGTAATAGTGATGAAAAATGACGGTGAGATCTTTGATTATATATTTTTAATGATCCAGTTCATGTGGGGATACACTAGACTGTGGTTGTATTGATTTTTCTAGTTTTCAAGCCGAGAACGGAGGAGATGGAGACCAGGCGCATATGCAGCCGGAGTACAAATCACCAAACACCCACCCTATTCTCTCCCTCCTTTTACTTACACTCTCCACCTTCGCTCCCTTCCCTCTCTGCCGCTCCTTCCCTCAACCCCTCTTTTCCATCACCCTCTCAGCTCTCCATCCTCACTTCCGTATTTCTGCCACTCCTCCAGCAGCCTTTCATTACCCCCCCCCTCCTCCTTTTCGCTCGCTCCCCTGCCTCTCCTCTTCTCTCCTCCCATTTCTGTCCCCTTCAGCGTCCTAGTTTAGCACGTCAAGGTTGGCTACAGATATGCTCCTCTGTGCCTTGGGGCTAACCAATGGGAAACTGGCTGGGGTTTCTGTAGCAGGCTGGGGTGTTGGTATCGTGAATTGAGAGGGAGATGGGAAAAGGTTACTGTAGTGCATGTGCTGTGGTCCATTCTGCAGAGTGGAATTGAAGTCTTGTAGGCAAAAATACAGTATTCAGTAAAAATGTGGGGCTGTGTAACAGAAATGTCTTGCCTCGGAAATCCTGTCATATCTGTGTGTGTAAATTAAGGTAGGATCAAAAGTAGAATTTAGCAATTTAGAGAAAGAAATTAAAATTAACTTTTTGGGAACTGCGCTTATTTAATTTTCTGTAGAGATTTAGATGAGAGGATACAGCTGTTAATCCCACAGTAAGTCACTTCTGCCACAATGGATCCCTCAATTGAAGCGATAAAAACAAAAGACATAGTTAAATGATGCTGTGAAGTAGTGTGGGATCATGGTAGTCGTCTTCATTGTTAAACGACCACCGTCGCAGGTGACAGTCTGATGTGACTCAGGCAGATGGTAATGTTTTACAGTCTTATTCATGTTAAGTTCAGTCTCCTTTACCGAAGTTCTTCCTCAGACTTCACCCCGGACTCATGGCCTTGTTTCATTCTATGTAGTCCGGTTAGGTTTCAGCACAAAAATGACTAAAAATCACAAAGTTACCTCAGTAATTTCCGTCACAAACGTACATACATTATCCAAGTAGCTTCAGTTATGTTATATATATGAGGTTACTTCACTGTAAAAGTTAAAGAACTCATTGTTGACCTCTGGTTTCACACTGGACCTGAGGACCTGTCTCCTGAATAAAAGTCCTGTGCTTCTTTAACCGAAACGTACCACCCCAACCTCCTCCCTATATAGACTTTTCACTCCTTGTACTACTCCTCCTCACTTCCTCCTTTGTGTCTGTAATAATAACTACAGCCGCCAGACGTCACCGCCAACAAACAACAAATGTAAATATGGGTCATAATAAGCTGCTTCAGTGTGGACCAATATGGAAATTCTTCTGACAAGAGCAGGCACTACAAGTTTCACATTCACTAAGAACTGTGATGTATGCTTTCTGCTTTTACAGCAGCCTTCTTATGGGAGGAGATCGATGGATCAGTGGCTACCCCCAAATATTAGAGAGCTCGGTATGCGTGAGTATGCATGCAATTATTGCTGCGGACAGTGCACGAGATGATGCACATGCAAGCGCAAGAAGCATGCTTGAGCCCGTATATGTGAAGCTAAAGCCAGCAGCCGGTTAGCTTAGCTTAGCATGAAGCTTGAAAATAGCTAACATGGCTCTCTCCAGAGGTAATAAACATCAGCCCATCAATACCTTCGGAGCCAGCTAATCAAAATTGTTTTATTTCTTTAATCCATACAAATGGCAATTTAATTAAAGATAATTAGAGCCTATGGCAGGTGTGTTCAATTTGTACAGAGCCAAGCTAACGCTGTTCCTAGAGTTTGCAATATGCTGCTGCTTCATCACGTGGTATGAAATTTGCAACTATCTCCTTGTCAAACTTTTTAGCAAAAGAACTAATCATTTCACAAAGAGACAAATAAACTTTTTCCCTCTGGTGATGAATTGAGGAATGTGGGAAAAAATGATTTAGTCACAACTTAAGATTTTGTGTTTCTGTGACACAAAATGTCAAACCATAAAGCCAATATCTAACTGGAGAGTGTGTTTGTACGTGGCCCTCCAGAGAAGGTAATCCACCCTCTAACCCTTTGTTCTTTCCACTGACCTCCACAGAGACGCGTCTCCTCTTTATATTTCATCAGTAGCACCTTTGACATTTTAACTTCTGTATAGGAGTCCTAATTTAAAGTGTGTGCATGTGTCCTGATGCTGATTGACCTGCAGGTGTCTTTTCATCCCACTGGGACCAGTAGAAGGTAAGAGTACACCACCCTGAACTAAGTTTCGAAGCCACATCACTCCAGCCATGGTAACATGTAACCCTATACACACTTCTGTCCGGAGCCACGAGTGCGGCTTGTCTCTTATCAATGTCATTGTCCCAGCAAACAAAGGGGATCATTATACCGGTGCTGAGAATGTTTCTATTCTGAGATAATGGGTCGCATAGTGTAAAGGCAACCTGATCCTCCTCTGGGTGACGAAGGAGTGAGCCGAGGGCTGACATTTTGCTGATGATAGGCCAGTCTGTGTTTTGTTGTAAGAGACACTGGGCTTCACAGGAGTTGTCAAAACAAGAGGCCCCATCCTGAGGGATTACCCAGCCTGTCTGCACACACGCCAGGGACAGGGTCGGCCAGAGGGACTGGGAGGGGTGGGGGTGGGGGGCTGTGTGTGTGTGTGTGTGTGTGTGTGTGTGTGTGTGTGTGTGTGTGTGTGTGTGTGTGTGTGAGAACATGTGTGGTGTGTGAGTGCCCTGCAAAGATGAAGGTGTTGCTTAGAAGAAGAGACAAGAGAGAAAAAATGTGCTCTCTCTTCCTATTGTTGTTAATATTTTGCAACAACAACAGTAATTAATGGGATGACATGCAGACTCGACCATCGCAGCAGTGGAATATGTTTCGATAAATCACAAGAAGCCCTTGATTTGATTTAGCTCGTGATGTAATTAGTATGACCACTGAAGCACACTCTGTGTTGTTACCTATCTGATTTCAATTTATTAGCTTGGTAGAGGACAGCACATGATAGAGTGCACGGTGAAGCTGCATGGTGGCTTTATACCTTTCCTCTGATGTTTAATATACATTGATGGCCAGGAACAGCTGAAAATGACTTTTAAAGTATATTGATTAACCTGGCTCATGGTCTCACTATTCAAGATTTGGGCATGGATCTGATGCCGGCAAGGAAGTGAGGGAATAATTTCAACAACAACAAAAAAATTGTTTTTGAGTCTGACTGAAAGTGAACACAGAGAGTAGGTCCCTATAGGCCTGTGTGATATGACAATGTCTATTGTTTGACAATGGAAAAACATGTATTAGAAGAGAAAGGTTACTGCACGTCGTCCTATAACCACAATTTTGCTGGTTCAACTACAGCCTGCAATCTTCATCGCTTGTTATATTCCTCTCTCTCTCTCCCCATTTCCTGCCTGATTCTTCACATCACTCTGTCAAATGAAGTTGTAAAAATGCCCAAAACTTATCTTTCAAGAAAAAAGATTTGCTTCAATAAACATCCCTTTCGATATTTTAGATATTGAGTAAATTCACCTGCACGTATCTACAGCCCTCACATAGAACAGTTCAACAACTGAGAAACACACAATACAGTTCTATCACTCTGTTGCATAAATAAGAAGACTGCACTTCCTGTGACTGCTACTACTAATATCTGGCTTCTTATTTCAAATCATCCGTGATGAAGTTGGCAGAAAAATAAAGAGCGCCAAGCGCAGACCGCCTGTGCCAATGTGAGTGTATCAGTCAGAGGAGTCATGACCTTGGCTGAGCAGTGTTCATGAAACGTCTCATATGTGCTCCACTTCCTTCCTCCTTGTGTCCACACACAGACATGGTGGCACATGCAAACACACCCACACACACTGACACGCATGCATGGCCACACAGTAAGGCCAAGACTGTCTGCAGCAGCCCACGGGCCTCATTGTCACATCCACTTACCACTGTTTAGGCATCATGCTGGGGGGGTAAAATGAACTACACCCTTCTCCTCCCGCCTACCCACACAGCCAACTCAAACCCCAACAAAAATCCACTCCACTCATATTCAAACCATGGCTGTGGACAAACTGAATTATCTAACTTGGACAGTGTAGTTGTGTGCTTATATAAAGTGTCGTATCTAAATATTTACATCCATGTGTGAATGTCTCGGGTATGACCTGTTGTCAGGAAGATATATAAGACCACGTTATCAAAACATACTTTGCTTCATACACATAGGACTATTTATTGATCGAGTTTGTTTCTGGCGTGAGTTGCCAAGTTTTGGTGTTATTGATCGTGGAGATGTCTGCCCTCTCTCGGATATCTGGCACTCAGTAGCACTGCTGAGAAATCATGACCTGGTTACTCAAGATAATCCACAAACCTTGCTGTGATCGGTTTTATGTAGGAACTATTTTCTTTCAATAAAACTACACCCGCCAACCGTATCACAACGGAGGAGGAATCGTGCATCAGCTTACAGACAAGAGGCCGGCTAACTAAAACCCCTTTCGTGCAGGGCAAAACCCCACTAACGTCTCGCACTGCTCACTGCACCTGTGCAGACCTCAACAGTGAAAAGACAACAATGTGAAGAAGTAGAATGCTTATTTTCAATTTATTGCGTTTAAAAGCTTGCATATAGTCTAATTCCATTGTAAAAGTGGTATAAGCCGCAAGGAGGACAACATTTATGTTTACCTCACGAGCCTCTGGTCCGTGAGTAGGTGGATGCCTCCTTGATCCCCTGATAGGGTATAGATCAGTGGAAAGTAATTAGTGCTTGATTTAAACTACTTACAACGAGGACTGTGGATTATCTTAAGTTTCTGGTTGTGATTTCTGGAGAGAGACATCAGTTTTTCAAAGGGTTTTGTTTTTTTAGCTTTGGGCACCACAAGCCGGGTCCTATCTAGTTCCATTATATTCGAGAGAAAGCAGACATCTCTACGGCTGATATCTCCTAAACTCTGCAACTCACAATGAAACAGTCTGGATGGATGAATAGCACGCATGTATTTTTGATTTGAGGGTGAACTGTCCCTTTAAATCCTAAACTACATGAGTTACATGGCAACGCTGCAACCTGAGTGCACTGTACTTTACTGTAAGTGTTCCTCTGAGCAGATGAATATAATGATACAGTGATTAAAAAGCTCCATGTACTCCAATTTTACTTTAATATAAAAGTGAAATAATGTAATAATGTTAGTCCTTTAAGGACCTAAACATCTACGTGTTTACGTGCCTGAACATCATCTGTTAGGGGTTATACCACTGAATACCTCAGCCCACTGGTCACAAGGTCAAGGCTCTCGTCTTCAGAGTGAAAATCAAGGTATTGTCTTTCACGTCACAAGTGGCTTGTTCAGTTGTACAGCTGTCCGAGTGATAAACACTAGCACCTGTTCTCCGTGAGGATGGGCGTCCCTGTGTGTCCCCAACAGAAACATTTGATCTGTGTGCATCAGCGCGGTCAGCTAAATGTGATCTTTCTGTCACTAGAAGAACAATGGAGCTACATGGTTTCTGCTCTTGTTATTTATTGTGTCCTCGTAGATATTTTTGGAGAAATAGAGGGAGGCAATTATTTTTTAATTACAGTTTTTAAGGTGAAAGTGCAATTAACCCCCACCAACCAGATATTAGACACCATGTATGGATCAAATGTGAGTCATACATGCAGTGCAGTACTTAGTAAGGCACAATTACAGTGATTTTTCTCAACCTTTAATATCACTTATTATAGCATGATGTGACCCTACACACCTGCTGTCATGTGGTCGTTGTAAGGTCACCTGATCAGTGTTGATGTTACCCTGTGTTTGTTTGCTGTCAAACACACACTGTGAAACTGTGCTTATACTGGGCAACTACCACGTATGGAGTGTGTGTACAGTGGTGGGAGGGTGTGTATACTGTACACACGATACGTAGCCCACCTGCCAATGTTACCCAGACCTGTAGTCAAAAGAGTCATCGCTCCTCTGTTCTGCTTGAATGTTCCATTCATGTTGATTTTCACATCCCACGCAAAACAAATATAACCTTTTTCATTTGCATTTCTCGACTTAATCCATTTTCTTTATTTTTCTTTCCTTTTTTTTAATTTTTTTTTTTTTTTTAAATTTGGGCTTCTCATAAAATCCTGTTTGCTTAGCTAGATTATAGCAATGCCTCATTTCCCCTAAAATGTCAGATGGCACCCTCTAATTCCATGGATCCCCTCTCCCAATCCCTTGAGCCCACAGCCAGATCTTTTTTTCCCTCCCTCTTTGGGTTTTGTTTGTCTTTGCTGGCTGTTAATGTCACCTTCAGTGACAAAAAAGAAAGAGGATCTCCTACAATTTAAAATTGCTGAAGGCTGAGCCAAGGAAAGCTACATGATGTGCTGGTTACCTGTAGGGCATGAATATGCTTTTCCTTAGACACCATGCACTCACATGTAGTCCTTGAACTTTACATGGAATGTAAATTAAACATGCACAGGTGCCATTGAGCAAGGCACTTTGTGTCAAAGGAGAGTATTATGCTCCTTTTCAGGTTCATTATTTTATTCTTATTACAACTAGAACAGGTTTAAATTCTTTAATGCTCAATCAATTTTCTCATACCGTCCTGTGCTGCAGCACTGTATTCCCCCTGTCTGAAACACCCTGTTTTATCTCCTGTCTCTTTAAGGCGCTCCCTCCTGAATAAACAGTCTCCTCTGATTGGTCAGCTCACACATGCCTGAGTCAAGCACCACTAACAACTACAATAATTAATTCTCACATGCCAAACTATCTGCTAGACATACATTCTGCTAATGTGTAGCCTTTAATGTTCTGATGTCACCGTGTCACAGCATTAAAGGCGGGAGTACTAACGAGGCGTTTCAGGAGCAGTGTTTTTGTGGGAGAGAGGAGCTTCCGTTGGTGTGGACTTTGACCTTTTTAATTTTCAAGACTTTTTACATGCACAGAAACATATAACAAACTGAAAGTAAGGGGGAAAAACAAAAGGTCTCCTTTATATATATATATATATTCTTTTTTTTTTATTGAGGCAGCAGTCATAAAAAACATTCAGCATTATAAATTGTCCTCACTTCAGAGTTAGAGATGTAATAATCAACCAAAAAAAGGAAAAGGGCGTGGGCAAGGCACTTTTCTTTCTCTTTGCCCACTGAACTTTGTGAATGTTATATACTCATATAAGAGTTTCAGGGCAGTGCAGTGAAGCAGAATGATGCATCCCATGAGCACAAACAAAGGTCTGACAAATTTCAAGCCAGGCTGTTATTGCATCCTCCCTCTTAAACGATCATATCACACTGTCTGTTGCCGCTAATGAACTTACTTGCCCATCCATGCCAAGAATCCGGAGCTGAAACACAAGCATGGCGCTCCTAATCCACTCTAACTGACAGGCGGGATCTCTGACCCACTGCCCTGATTCACCCATGTTTTCTCCTCAGCGCTACAGATACTTCAACTTATTTGGGTTTATCTTGCGGCTTAAGGAGAAAAAAAATCTCCTCTTACTCAATTAAACATACATTCTGGTGTAACAGTAGTTCAAACAAAGGGCATCCATGATGAGAGGAGAACAATTGAATTTGGGGCTGTTTGTTTAATACATCAAACAGGCACATGAAGAGGAAGGAGGTATACCATTTTAAGGGAAGCTGGAACACTGTGTTCTGGTACAGACATCAGCAAATGCAGAGCAAGTGTTCGTGTTTGTCTGCTGCACTGGAGTGAAGGCTGGAGGAGAGACAGGCTGACACGTGGACAGACACTGTAGACAAACAGCAAGACTGCTCAACAGGAACATGGGCTGAGCAAAAAAACACCTTCGCTCAGAGCCAGGAAGAAGTATACAGTCCTGGCTGACCAAATCAACACAGATTAGACTAATCAGCTCCTTTAGACAAACACACACTCAGACACAGATGTCTGAACCGAACATCTATGTGTGCTTAACATGAGGGCATACCATGTGGTTTTTTTTTGTTTTTTTTCTTCTATTATTTTCCTGCAACATTCAGAATTGTAAAGATCCTCCCCTCAGCCCAGATATACACACAGTAAAATGAGTATCCTGGGGTAAATAAACAGGATTTCACTCTCAGTCTATTCTGTCATGTGGAATAGAGAATGAGACGCAGACTGCCCTGCTGGTTATATCACGTCGAGGGTAACCCGGCTCTGTGGACAGGCCCACAGGCTCCCTCTGCCTACTACAGCTACACCCTTGACTTCAAGGCAGGCATTAAAATGGAGTGGTGGTGGTGGTGGTGGGTGGATTATGGGGTTGAGGGAGGCGGTATGGAGTGTGTATGTGTGTGCCGCGCGCCTTTGGGGTGGGGGGGATGCTTTAGTTTAACCCTGTATTTTCTGCACATACTGACAAAACGTTTCCTTTTCTTCCATCTTCCTTCATCACAATAAACCACATGAATCAATTTAAAGTGTGATTCAATTAAACAATCACAACAGAAGCAATCGCCATTCGCGCATTTAAATGAGCAGAAAACGCGCGTCATTGGATGCCCTTGTAGCTTCTCCATTCCCCACACTGAACTCTCCTCTGTTCTTTCCCATAAAAGAAACCCCCCTTTGGCTTCATTTAAGCCAGATCTGCTATATAATGCTGTGTACTGAGTGCACCTGCACACCAGCAGACAGCGCTTTCCGTATGAGCCGGCACATCTCCGTGCGTAAAAATGTTATCCTAGGTGGATCGGTGCGTCAGGTGCAGCTCATTTCCTTAATGCAAATGCTCCCATTCGCCGTGTGCTCTCACACTCTCACCTCCAGTAGTACCTTGCCCTCAGGACCGACCGGCAGCCGCCTCTGCTCCTTTAAGGCAATGAGGAATTAAAGCGTCTGCAGGGGCAGGGAGAGGGTTATTCCGTGTAATGCTCAGAGAGTCAGTGTGGTGCGATTAGAGAGCGGCAGCGGGGAAGATGCGCTTACTCGCCTCTTGCTGGACGCACAGAGGCGATGAAGATGATCTGACTTTGGAGTCTCAGAAACAAACCTGCTTTTCATTCTTATTCCGCCGCTCTCTCCCCCATGTTTGCTTCTTTGCTCTTTTAGTTATTTTAATTTTATAATTTTTGTATTTATTTCCCACCTCCCCAAGGATGATCCGTCAGTCAGCCTTTTATTTAGGGAAATCGGAGCTTCTGACATTTTTTTCTTTTTAAGATTTTGTCAGCCAGGGTTTTTTTCCCCCCCTTTCATTTCGTTTCTCTTTTTTCTTTTTTTTGCATTCATCTTTTGGTTCCTGGATCCGCTCGTACCCGGCTCTGACTCAGCACCACACACACCTGGGTTTCACCCCTTCAGCATCCTTTTGAATAACAGGGAGAAGCAGCAAGACGCGGAGCAGAGGAGGAGAGTCTGAGCACAGCTCTCCCCAAGACAATCACAGAGGCTCGTTTATGTTCCAAGCGCAGAGAGAGGGCTCAGGAGGCAAACAAATCAGAGTGTAGCGGCAAAAAAAAAAAGTAGGAAGGAGATATTAAAAGTAGAGACTTGGACCGGCTTGCTTCAAGACAGTGGCAAATGTTTAACCTTAGCCCAAGCGCACAGAAGAGAGACCCAGGGAGGCACCGGTCGGAGGAAGAAGAGAAAGCATAGCTTGGGGGGGATTGAACGGAGCAGGGCATGTGGATATTGGCTTTTATCTTTTTCCAGAGCATCTTGAATGGTAAGTTTCACGTCTTTCTTTCTTCATTTTTTAAATTTTTATTTAAAAAAACAAAAAACAAAAACGTGTTCATTACTTACTGCAGAAGGCAAATCACTGTTAGACAGCTAAGTGACTGGGGAGGGAGGATGGAGGTCACCTGTGACCCACATGAAATGGGTTTTATATGCTTGTCAAAAGGCTGACACCCCCGATAGAGGGAGAGAGACGGGCGAGGCATGAATTGCGTTTTAAATCCGTCAAGCTCTCCCACAACCCGCCAGACACATCCCTGGCCTTCAGATATACATCCTGAAATTAAAAAAAAAAAAACGGATGAATGATGTTTGTTTGGGCCCGTGTTTCATTAACTGGTCCGGTTTTATTGGTTGGATGTGATTTAATAGGTGCAAGTTCTAATTGTTTTAAATTTGCATCCAGTGAATGCATTTTGTTTCTGTTTTTTTTTTTTATTTGAAGCCAATGACACTTGTTCTGTCACAACCATGTTCCACTGTGGCCCTTAGTAATAAGTGACGTATTTGATATAATGGACATTTGGTTTAACCCCTTCCCCCTCCCCCACAGAGAGCATATTCTCCAAGTTCAAAGTGGCTTAAATGAATATAATGCATTCAGATGATTAGTTTATACACATATTTCAGAGTCATTAATCAATATTTTCATTTTGAGCATATTTGATGTAAAATATTCACTTGTGTTTACGGCTGAGTCTGAATGTTTTCTAACATCTCTACGTCCAGTTTTGGACACAAATTTGAACACATCTTCATGTTACCTTTTTAAATGTGATATTTAGAGAGAAAATAATGATACAATAGCAGTGTTGCAGATTGTCCATGTTAGTGATTTAAAAAAAAAAATTGTAAAAGTGTAATGTTTCTAACAAGACACATTCCTCAGAGGTCACATTTTTCAGGAAATGCAAAAGAAGCCCACAAGCACACACACACACACACACACACACACACACACACACACACACACACACACACACACACACACACACACACACACACACACACACACAAAATGTGAATTAAATTTTCCATTCAAATAGCCAAAAGTCTCATTCTCCATTCAAACAGTATTCAAACACCCAGATTTGGTTGTGCGTCTTGTCTGTGGTGTTTTTTTTCCCCCCTTGCACCCTGAGTGCATGTGTGCACCATTGCACACATGCATGCGGCTGACACCGTGCACGCATATTTGTGTGCTCACACAGTGTATCTATAATCAATGGCAGAAAATTGATACAGTTTATTGCATTCACTTATTGGCCAGAGTCCCTTCTACAGGGAGGGATTATGGCTGCCTGGGTGTGTACGAAAACAGGGGAAGAAAAAGGGAGAGTCGAAGAAGGAGAGGGAGAAGGAAAGAAAATGGAAACATGTCCGTATAGAAAACACATCGGGGCGACAAGATGGAGATTGTTCACGTATTGAGACAAAATCAAGCCCGTGGTTGGCTGAATTTTCTATCAAACGGTCAAGAAACAGCTAATTCACATAGCACAAAAAAAAAAAAAAAAATGGGGAAATGGGGATTTACAGGTATGAATACATTTAACCGTGTCGCGGGGCTGGGGTATGATATGGTGTGTCCCCAAAATGGATTTTCCCTTCTGGCCGGGGTGATAAAATAAGGCTTCGAAATGGATTTTTGTTTCTGTGTCGTCGCTTTCTCAGTGCTGGAGCGACCCTCAGTCGGTACCGTTTACTGACATTGACTCCATATAAAATGGTATCTCCCTCAGCCCAGCTTGTGCTGAAACTCATAAAGGAACAATAAGGAATCCTCATTAATCATAATCATCTGGCTCTGACATTAGATCAACTGCCATGCAAGATTGTGTCCGTTTATTGCATAAGGGATTATTGAGGAGGCCCGTGGCAAACAACAGATAGGGATTAGGCAGAAGACGGCGTTGAGTGCAGACATTACACTTTTTGTGCTCGACATTTGCGCTACAATCATGGGGCTTTTATCACTCGCTGTTTTGTCATTTTATTTGATTTCTCCGTCACTGTACAGGAGCCCTGCGATGTGACTTTGTCCTCTGCGGTTGGCTGTTTTGTTGATTATCATGAAAATGAGGTGTTCATCGGCTGAGCAGGCGTTGTCAGAGTGAATGAATGACCTTGTAGATGGAAGCGAGCACAGCGATTGGATTCCAGACAATTCTTGCTGTTTCAGAGTTAGGCCTATCACATGCTCAACTGGCCTGTCTCTATGGTAACCTCCTTAATGGGTGTCAGGGGCTACGTCCAAAAACGTTCACCCATTCACTCCCCACTATATGTGGGTAGAAAACTATATGGTGTGTGTCGTCTGGTGGCTTCAGACAGTATTCAGCAGATCAGTCAGAATTCACCGTGGTTGTTGGCACTTTTTTTTTTTTTCCTTTATTTTTGGGGGTTAATTTTTTTCCACTGTAACAATAAATAAACCTAACACCAACACAAAATGGCAGACTCAGGAAACAGTGGACTATATGGTGTATGATTCAGGATGTGAAACTGGGATTTTGGCTCTTGGTCACAAACTGAGCTGACCCAGAAGTACTTGATTAGGAGCTAATCACATCCTGTTACATCAGCAAGTCCATAGGTGATAAGTGGCCAAATGGCATGCAAGCAGCTCGCTGCCTTCAGGGCTCTCATCCACATTGCATTAAGATCCTTCCACTGTACTTTTATCAGCTTAATGAACTCAGAAACTGAGCAAAATAGATACAAACCAGCAGAATGTTCACTAAATGTCACATTTTAACAGATTTAATGATGGAAATCACTGCAATTGACTCATCATTGCAAGTTAAAAGGAAGCAGAAAGCAACTCATTAGATTACTTTTCTGTCATATTCCAGATATTAAAAGAAGCGTTAAATCTGACATGTTCAACAGCCAACAGGCACATTTATCACTTGCATTCTATTTAAGACTTTATGCAGCTGCTGCTATATCCTGTGCCTATCAAAGTAGAATCTATAAATTCAGTCATCAGTACTGGCGAGGAAACATATTAAATATCTCTCCCTGAAAGCTGCCTCTGGGCAAAACCACAGTGAGCAAAACCGGCCCATTCAAATTCTCATCGCAAAGATATAACGAGCCAAGGCTTCTCGCTCAGTCCCCGCGAACGCTGCCGTGATTTGTAGACATGCACGCGCCTTAACCTGATGCTCGCGACTTAAAAGGACTTGTTTCCTACTTCTTCAACAAATGAACACTTAGGCTGAGGTCGGGGGATCGCACAATCAAATTCAGATCTCAATTAGCTGTGACATTTTTCGGGCTAAATGCAGATCCACTTTGAAATAAGAAAGCTCCTCCAAAGCATCTAGCCCAGTGTAGCTCGCAGTACAGTAAATAGCTGCCAACATCAGTTAGCCTGCCAATTTTACATGACCCCACATTATTAGCAACCTGAAACACTGGATGAAAATGCTACAGGGACCCTGGGGTGGATAGATAGATTGAACTTGGCTGCGAGGAGAGAGCGGGGGAACCGGGTTTTTGCATGGCAATAAATCTACATGAAGGCGATGGAGGCGGTGCACTGATGAGAGCCCCATTTGTCGGAGCTGCGAGGCGATTCTCATGTCCGCATCCAAAGATCAGCGGCCTCCCGGTGGCCACGGTGGTGAAACCTGACCAGCCGTACACTGCGCTCACAGCCATTAGTCTGTTTACTAATTACCAATTAGGGTTTGGCTGTAGAAGCTGTATCACAGCTCGTGAAATTAAATTACCCCGTGAAAACACGTAGGGAAGTGATAGATCATCTCGTGGAGTCGTACTCTGATATGAATATCTAATGGGCTAAATTAAGTTTACAAACCCACTTAACTCTTGCTCACTTGTGAGAGTTATAAGAGGGTTTGTTGGGTTACGTTCTGAACTCTGTGTGTGATTCCAGTTGAAAGGGCCGCTAATTTGGGGTAATGGATACCCTGATGTGTGATCATAATAGATATCCCCCTAGTTCATACATCCTAGCTGTATAATGAGGGCTACTCTACTGTACCCTACCTCCTCGAGCCTGTCTAGCTCTCTAATTAGGAGCAAGCTTTGGCGACTGCCGTGTGTGTGCGTGTGTGTGCGCTGCGTTTCACCCAATGTAAAATCTAATTACCGATCACACTGTGTCTGTCTGGATTCCACTGAATCAGAGGTGTAATTGCGCAAGCCCGCGTGTAAATGTCTCTTGCATTAAAATGTTAACGATATCATTTAGCATCTGCAGGGAAGAGCAGAAAAGCCCTCAGCACCCAGATGTAGGTGTTTGATCATGCGTGCAAAGTGAGGTTGTAGTACATCTGGCGGGGGTTTCCCTCTCAGACGGGATTCTCAGCAGAGAGGATGTTTTTAATTCACTCAGCACCTGTCAAAGTGACATGTTATATTACTGTGCTGCACTGCACAGGTACTGTAGTGGAGGAACTGGTGTAAAAGCTTTATTTGACAGTTTAAAACCGACTAAGTCATGAGAGAAGCGCTTCTGCTTTCTGCCTTCAGGACGATTTGGGACAGTTTAGAAAACACCTCCCTAAGACAAAGCAGATCTCGACCCGCAACCTTTTGAATAACAGTCCCTCAGCTCCTTCCTTGACCCCCAGAGTCAAGATTGTTTATCCGTTTATTAAGAATGACAGACCCTGCATGCAAAGTTTGCTTGATCTATAATACTGAAATTCATGTCAGGTATGTAATTCTACTTCTTACTTCTGTTTCTTAACACTAACCACAAAGCTTCAGTGTCATTAGACTGAGAAATACACTTCTTACTTATATTCAAACAACAGCCAGTCAACTTTGATACTAGATTAAGCTTGACTGAATTAAAAGCGGACTGTTTGGCCTTGGTGCAGGGATGCGGTATTGTGTCACCAGTATGTTTCTTTCTAGCAAAGAAGCGCTCAAGGTGCACTCGGAAGCGCTGGGTTAAAGCTTTATCAAGCTATTATTGTAGATAACGCAATAGTAACAGAGGGCTGACTACACAGCTAACAACAAACTTACAATGCGTAGTGTAATAAAAGCACAACACTCACAAGCAACATTCGGTGTCTGGCCAATCTACTGCGCTTTACTGTCTCTGTTATGATAGGCCAGAAGAAGCTTCCCCTCCGCTGGTTACCAAGGTGATGGGTGACAAGTCCCGCTCCTTATAAAATATGATTGGTTTTCTGAAAAAGGGCGATAGTGATGACACAAGCGCCTTTTTGGAAACCTTAACAGATTTTCAACCAGGAGCTTTTGGAGCAGCTGCACAAAAAAAAGGACCATGGGTGCAGTGCTTATCCTCCAGGGGCCACATGCTGTTCTGTCCTCACTGGGAACAACTGAAAAGTGACACTGGTGCTCAGGAAAACAAAACGTTATGTGGCCCTAACACTGGTTGCCACCAGCCATAAAAATGGAAACAGAGGAAGCTGCTGTAACTAGAAAGCGAGCTACAGCAGTTTTTGGCATTACATACGTGGGTTACTGTTGGAGGAGATGGGGGACGTAAGTGACACTGGCTATTAGTAGTGTGGGTAGATGTTGCGATGATATCGGTATTGTGACTTCTTTTGGCCATGATAATCCTTGAGTGGAAACCTGATGTTGTGACATCAGGTTAGGCTGAATTAGGGGTCAGCAATGTGGACACGATCCTCTCTCATGATATCTGTAATTTCATTCATCATGTTATGAATGCATTCTGTAATGTGAGATAGTTCATTGTCAACCCTCAGTTGAGGAAGTGTGCAGATCCTGAGATCTTTAAAAGGACAGCAACCACAGAATAAACAGTACAAGGGTTGTCGCTTCAAGGTATATTTCATCACATCAATCGTAGCAATGCATTGAATTTATCTATAAAAGAGGTCTGGCCAACAGCACTTTGATATGTGAATTTTGAAATCAACATAGTCTCACAGACTCACAGAGCTTCAAATGGGCCAGATCACCTGAGGTCTATGTGATCAACAGAGACAAGATCGACATAAAGGCACAGAAAGAATGAAATATTTGCTTTATTCTGTCTATTTGCTATCAAATGCTTTAAACATTCAAATACCTGTTTATAATGCTGCATGATGTTATGTTAAGTAGTTTGTTTGAAATTAGAAGCTCATATCATAGGAGCTTGTATACTTCTGATGTGCAAAAGGAAATTCATTTTTTGAAACGTATGTGACTATTAACATAATCATTTTCTTCACGAGCAACACGAGCAAACATTGTAATAAAATATCTGCCATATAACACTCAACACATGCAAATCTGCAAAACGTCATGTGCATGCCGAGTAAACTGTGATGACAGCGCTTATGGCTGGGAAAAGATCATGGTTTTGGTTAATTGAAAAGTCAGCAGTGACTTAAAGGATGTGACGGGATTTGCACAAATATTCCCTAAACTGAAAGCAGCGAAATGTAAGTTATATTATATTGTTGTTGAAGTTCCATTTAGATGCTCTGACCCGAATCCGTTTGAAATGATGATTGAGTCAAAGTCCTGCGCTCTCTAAGTCCACCATCCACCCTGACCGCCCTTCAGCATACCCTGCACAGCACATAAAGGTTGCACTTAAATCATTAAAAGAAACTTTTCCACTGAAGAAAATCTGCACATTATTTCTGTTTCCACTGAAAATATACGAGGCAAAATAACTTATACAAAGTTTTATACACGTGTAATGTTGGGGAGGATGATTTGTACACTCTGCATTTCTGATAAATCTGTAAAGGTGTACAAGTATTTTAGTAAGAGCATAGGATTTGTACATGCACAAAAGAACCTGCAGTGTACATTCTGTTGTGTGTGTGTGTGTGTGTGTGTGTGTGTGTGTGTTGTACACTGTGCACCAGGCCCATAGCTCTTGTAGTGAGCTCCCCTCCAGAGCTTTTGTTCATTGTGGGAGACAGGTGGCGGAGGTGTGATGAGTTTGCTATCCATCACCCACCAAGACAAACATTCACGCTGGACCTCATAAATACTGCCTCTTAATCCAGTCCTCCACATACCAGGGCCAGGCTTTGAACTCGACACACTCCGAGGCCCAAGGCTGAATTGATCCCCGCGACTCTGGCCTGGGCATGATGCATGTGCCTGATGGATTGTGGCTCACTAACATGTCCACCACTCTCTCTTTCTCCTTCCCGCTGCCTTCGAGCTTTGCTTTCTCCTCTCATATTTCATGGGCTCCTCTTCTATATACCGACCTTTTAAAAAATAAAAAACACATGGCACGTCTCTTTGACCTCTCTGCAGCTTTCCAACCATCCACGTCTCAATCGGGTTATTCAAGATGGCATTTCTGGGAGATATTTCGCCCTCAAGACTCGCCTGTGTTTCTGATGCTCCTGCGTCCGAATAGTAAAGTAGGCTACGGGATAACGGAGGAGGCAAAGCTGGATAGACAGAGTGACAGAAAGACAAATGAGTCCAGCTTGGTTTTTCGACACTGCTCTTTATTTTTAAACCTGGCACAGATGCTGAGATTTAAGACCAAGTTAGTGGCAGTTATTTTTAGCCAGCCATTTTTAAAGCGCTGTCATCTTGTTGGAGTTGAGGTAAGGGTGTGTGAGAGTGTGCGCATGTGTGTGTTTGTGAGATGTGTAAAGTGGGTGCTTTATCGTGTATTTGCGGGGGTTTACGTGCAGGTACCTATATGTGGGGAGGCGGAGGGTTTTACAGAATGTGTGCACGCCTGTGTTTGTGTGCATTTAATTGGTGAGCTGGGTGGGTGGGTTAGGGTGTGACATGGAGTGGAGCCACAGGAGTCTGATTTATGTCCTTCTAGCCACTCATCGATCCACCGGCCCGGTGTGAGACTGAGTGCATTGTCAATAATCTTAGCACTTTGTGGTATTCCTAGAATTCCCAGGCCTCCTCTGCTCAGACCACGGTGCGATGCTGCAGTAAGCCATCTTGTCCAAGATCAAATAAGAGGGCACGGGGCCTGGCAGCAGTGCATTTGATTGTGGGGTGCTCTTGCAGTGAATAGATCATTCTGCAGTGCACTGCGCTGTTGAAGGAAACAGAGAATTGGATGTATTGTTCGTACAAAGGGAGGTAATTTGGACAGAGCCCTGCATGGGTCCCCAGAAGCATGTCGCTGTTTACATGTTGCTAAGTGTCCCCACAGACTGTTGCCAGGATGAGGTCTATTATGTGTGTCTCTCTATCTAGACCATCCATCCCCACAAGTGATTATGCTAATTAGTGTTTGATCAGATGATTAAATTAAAACTCGATTCATCCAAAGTACTAAATGCTCAGAATACATTTGTGTCTGCTTGGCTGCCTGGCTTCACACGCCACGAGTCCCCCTGGTGTCCCAGCCACTGGAGGAAAGGATGACCGGAGAGGAGACGAGAGGGAAGAAACAAACAAAAATACCTCTCCTTTTTATTCAGGCGGTGGTACATGGAAAAGGAGGGTTGTAATAAAGCAAGCCGGGGGGAGGTGGGGGGGCTGAGGGAGAGAGAGGAGGAGAGGGGGAGAGGAACGAGGAAAAGGAGAAAATAAGGGTGTGTGTGTGTGTGGGTGTGTGTGCGCTGAAAGGAGCCATGCTGTGCTCCCCTAAGTGTTGAATAAACATGCTTGGTTTAGGGAAATGGCTGCGATAAATGTTTAATATGATAAGTCCATAAAGACGGTCAAATGAGTCTGGAGTATTAAAATGAGCATGGCACGCAGCAGCAGTAGCAGCAGCTTTAAAGGAGGAGAAGGAGGAGGAGGGTGGGTGGGTGGGTGGGTGGGTGGGGGGCTGATAATGGCAGGCAGAGCTAACAGGATGAGAGCAGCCAGCTGCTGTGACATCAACATTAACACACTCCACCAGCTGCTGGTCACAGACGTCTCCTGGACAAAACAGGGGCAGTGGTATATCTTCAAAGGGCTGCCATGGACTTATAATGACATTACTACCTGTACAGCATTAGTAGGGAGTGGAGCATATTTGGGCAGGGTGTTTTTTTTTTTTTCAAAATAAAGTTCAAAAGTGCTGGAAAAAAGGTGGCAAATAAGTCCAACAATTAGCTGGAATAAAAGGATGAATGATGCCTCTTTAAAATGAAAATACAAAAATAAAAACAGGATACTAGAAAACCAAAGAGCAATACACATTAAATGAAAATTCGTACATATTATGATTTCAGTCAATCGCTGCTGACAAATTCCAAAATGTTCCTGTCGAACATATCTGCAAACATTTGCTGACAACGTATTTCATTTGTTCGTCTGACAACATCTGCTCTTGTAAACAATATTGCTCTTAATGACTGAAGCATGATGTTAAAGTTATATTTAAGAACAATCATGGCTTTGATGAAATATTGAAAAAGTATGTTTCATTGCCTAAACCTAACCACTCAAGATGCAAACCATAGGCTCAAAGTTCCGCATTTTCTATGACCACCATCAACCCTGGCGATTTCACTGGCATTTAAACACGTCCTCATACAGTACTACATGTACATGCGATATTTTACTTTTCAAAACCCACCAAAATACACAGATTTAGCCGCTAATTGAGTTGGAGCTGTTGGCTTTGGCCTGCAAGCATGCAGAATGATTAAATTCAGCGAATGGAGAGGTGAGTCACCAGCCAATATTTCAGAATATAAAGGCAGGTGGTAAAGTTAAAAAGGTCCATTCTGACACCATTTCACAAATGAGTATCATGGCTAGCTTACAGACTCTGGTGACATGAGTGAAATACAGTCCTTGTGGGCCAGAGGCTGCCAGTGTCAGGTCGTTCTCCTCTGCACCCTATCATGTCACAGCTTGTGTACACTGAAACCTCTGTGGACACTGCATTATTGTAGCTGGCATGCAGGTGGACAGCAGTCATGTTAAGAGACCATCAACGGCAAGTCATTTGAAGGCCCTTAACCTTAATGTCTGGTGACATAATAAGGTTGGATGTCTGGTATGTGCCACGTCTACTGGTTTAACTGAGGTAAGGCTTCTGCCAACAGGCTTCCACACAAGGAGAACGCTGCTGCTTAATCGCGTTATCAAGAGAGACGGTGATCTGATTATATCCACTCAAGTCCCAATCAGACATGTTTAAGTATAATAGTAAATTACAAAAGAACTAACCTAAGAGCCTTCAAGCTTCTGATGTCTACTGCTGACTGGCAAACTGGATCATGCACCGGCTGAACCGTAGTCGTCATTCGAAGTACAGTCTATGTCGTAGAGGCAGATTGTTGATCCTGACTATACTGTATTATCCAAACAGCAATCAAAACAATGCTTTGACAAATTAAAGAAAATCCATTATCTGGCTCTCCCAGTCCTCAAATCAGCTCATCTAATCATTTTATTTGGCTCGCATGAAAAGACTGAACAGGCTACCTGTCCGTCTACCTTGGTACCTGCATGCCTGCATGCACTCTTGTGCACGATGGGAAACTTCCACAAGGCTACAAAGGTACTGGTAAAGCTATTAGTGAGCTGGTCCTGCAAGAACGGAAGAGAAAAATGTAGCCAGCATTTCCCAATACTAACAATAGCCATGTTCATTGACTACAATCATTATGACAATGTTAGGTGCCTATTGTTCAGCAGCTAGCTAACCCATTAGCACAAAGCACACCACCTCTGAGCCAGAGAACAGAGCTGCAGCACCTTAGCCACCAACTGTTTTTGGACAGAGGAACGTTAATGACTGCTATTTTGTTTGTGTTAACCTGATTACGGTATTTAACAGAGATGCTTATTTTTGTACATATACATATGCTGGCCAGTGAGGGTAGACAGGCAGCTCACCTTCATGAGTGTTTTTGGGGAGTGGCTCTGAAGGGAGGCCTGAAGCAAGGGGGTGGGATTTTTTAGGTTGGATACTTTCAAAGATTGGCTTTTTTGGCTTGGCATTTGTGTTTACCACGTGTTCTGCAGCATCCCAAGTGCGGGCTGGATGATGATTCTGTATTTTTATGTCCAGTCTGTTAGTATAATCTTATTGGAATGGAATGATAAATTTGTGACAGGACATTTCTGTTGTCTTATTTGATTACTTAACCTTTTAACCTTTGATTCGTCCTTAACCTTTTCAGCTACTGTAGACTCACCAAGGGTCTATTGTTTCAGCAACATTTCTGAAGATAACAAACCTGTGTGGGTAAACAACAGCAAACTGTGAAATAAAAAAACACATTCATTTGATGTATTTTAGCTGGATATAAACTTGATACTACCTTGACTAAATTTAGTGCTAAATACTGATATTTTATTTAAACATTTAAAATGAGTAATTCGATTTGTTACAATTGTCAGACTCTGATTCCCAAACATACCCATCTTCAAAGCCAGTTTGATCATTTTATGTATCTTTACAAAAAAAAAAAACATTTTCTTGTACAAACCAGAAAAGTAATCTTTATGGTTGTTGTGAAGTCCACCAGGCTTATCTGTGAGGCAGTCTGTGAGTTACTTTATAAGGAAAACCCAAAATTATGCACCCCACAAGAATAAATCAACCATAAAAAGTATTCATAAATATATTCCCTGAGTACTGTTTGTAAAAGGGATTAGCATTAGCTTTCTATAAATACTTAGTTTTCATTCCTGTTAATGAGGTTGAGGAGATGCATCATCACAGTGCTCCTCTCCTCAGTTCTGAGTAAAATTAGAAGATTATTTTAATTAATAGGTAAGATTGCAGGTGTTGAATTTTTAAATAACTATAATAAGTTTACTCTAATTGCAAAAGCTGCTGTAGATCAGCACCATTTTGGAGGTTCGTATGGTGAAACTCATAGTAAACATGCAGTGAATCTATGCCACACTTTGAATATAACCTTTGTTTTATTTACTTTATTAGACACGAGTTTCCCTACACTAACATCACATAGCAATATTAGATTCATGCCATGGGAAGCTCCTATTCATCAGTAGTAGCAGCAGCAGAGGGAGCTGCTATAGTTTGCTACAGTATAATCCCTCATCAGATCCTCTCTTGTGCACTTATCATCAGCAGCAGGAGCATAATTTAGACATCAATGTCTTTATCGCTCAGTTTTACTAAAGTGAGAAACAGTCCAGGGTCTCCGGCTTCCCCTTGATGAGACAGGCAGCCACTCTGGCCCATTTAAGACATGGAAATAGACCGGGGAGGAGGAGGCTCATCTGCTGTGGGGGCCTCCGTTTTAGCGATTCCCGCCCCTCCTAGACATCAGAGGACAGATCTGTCGGTGTGGATCAGCAGCCTGCGTACAGCCAACCCTTTCTACTGTCACAGCCCTGCTTAATATTCATGAGAGCAAATTGGAAGACAGTCATTTAACTTCCGTGCATGGTGTATTGCCTCTGGGCAGATCAGATCAGTGGGAATGCTTACTCATACTGGACTGCTTGGCTGTGAGTGGTTGTTGTCTGCCTGTCTCAGAGCTGCTCAACGTTATTTTCAGCCTCATGGCTAAATGTTCCCAGTTAAAATAAGAGTTTCCACGATTTCTTTATTTGAAAAAAAATAAAAAAAATTTGAATTGAAAATGATAATATCTGCACATTTCAAATTTGGGTTATGCAAAGGTCAAACTCCTGTGTTTAGCTGCCGTGAACACAGCATGGTCACATATATTTAGCACTACATACATCATACCAATACTGCTAAATCCACAGTGCAGAAATAGGAATTTGTTAAGGTGGAATATTGCTCTGGCTACTGTGAGTCTTATATATAAGCAAGCCAGGTATGATCTCCACGTCCCAGGCAGGCTTGCCCTGAGGGCACAGAGTAGAGAGCTGCTTTAATTACCCAGAGTTCCTGCTGTCACATTGTCACTGTGAAGCACCCGGTGCCACGCTGCCATGCGGAGCTGAGTCCCCCTACCGCGGCGATGACAACTCAGACAATGGCTCTGCTCGCTCAACAGATGCAACGCGAGTGCCCTCTGAAATATGGGAAGCTGAATCAATCCCACTGTCTCTCTGATTCTCCCTTTGCCTCATCGTGTTTGCTCTCTGCTGTTCTCTCTTCCTCCCACGTCAGAGTGTGTTCATGAAAAAAGCCAGCGGCAGCATGAAAGACAGAATATGTATAACTATGGAGAGAGAGTTAATAGGTTGTCACCAGTTTCCCACGTTCGTCACTTAATGCTGCAGGTACATGAGATGAGACCAACTCTACGTGACTTTTACACGCTTTGATCAGGTGTCTGAGAGGAAGTTTCCCCAATAATAGCTAAGCTGTGAATACAAGATTGAAAATGTGATCCGTGTGGCAACTTCTTCCCTCTTGTAAATGCAGCAAACAACTGGTTAGTGAATTCATCTTTACCTGCTGTTTGCTCCCATTGGCATTGATTGCACGTTTACTTAAATGAAGCGCCCCAGCGGCTCTGAAAGCACACTGTCATGGTTGGTTACACCCTGTCAACTGATCAGCTCTATTGTGTGAAGCATCACAGTCCTGTGATGATGCTGAACCATAGGTGTTGTTTGTCATATTGTACAGTAACTCTGTGGGAACATTACTGCGGCTGCTTTCACAAACCAAATTGTGATTAATATAGCACCAGAGTGTAAATACTTTAAAAAGCCACAAGTTTACACTAGATTTCAGTGATGAATTTTCCAAAATAGTTACCTCTTCATGTTGAAAAAACACCACTAATAAAGGCTACTTATGCCATAGGCTCCTGCACACTAGCTTCCATTCATAGTATCAACAGATACATCTAACTGAAAATGACCATTTTACACGGTCACTCGTTAAGCCGAAAGAGTGGCAGTGTAACAGTGTTTTTGTCTCACCAAAGTCAATTAGGCCCTGGAGATCTAAATTGAGTGAAGATTCAACTTCGTTTATCAACAGATTGTGATGGAAGTACTAAGGCTAAATAAGCCTAAATAAGTTTACCTCCCCCCAGCCCGCCTCATATATCTGAACCACACTGCTCCGGCTCAGTGAGCTTATAAAATCAAACCACAGACTTCATATAAGTATTAATGCAAGCAACATCCACAATATAGTCCCCCTTGATCTGCTAATGTGTTACTATGGAAACTATTACCTTCACATCTTAAAATGTAGAACTTTTTTGGTCATCTTGTCTTACACTTTTAGTCAGGATGTATATTGCAACGTAGTAGTCATCACTGTACAGAATGTGAACAACAGCAGTCTGCAGGAAATAGCTTTATATGTCCAACTGTGGTCTAAAAAGTCAGTCAGTGTATGAATGCTGTGGGAATAGCAGCAAAAGACAACCATGATAATGAGGAATCTATAATGATGGTAGTAAGTGCAGTCAGATCTACAAGGACACTGACTGAAACTGTTGCTGTAAGGCCTAGATGTAAAGAACCCTGCATCTTAAAAAGAAAATGGGAAATGGGAAAAGCAATTAAATAAGTTATCAGAGCTACAAATGTTTTTGAGATTGGTAGATTTGGTTGCTTTTTATTTGTAGCTGCTTTCCTGCTTGCCCTGGAACAGAAAGATTTAAATGGAACAGCTTTTTTTCTTTCTTCCGTTCTCCCTGAAGATATCCCTTTGGACAAAAAAATCATAGTCAATTATAGATGCATATAATGCATTATTGAACAGTGTCATTTATTTCACCTTACGCTTGAGCTCATGAAAAATTATGCCAATTACTGATTTCCTCTCGGGCAATGTAGTAAGTGGTTGGGCCCCGAGGCCGTTTGTTGGGGCACGACATGGTGCTCTTTGTGAGGTCTGACGGGGTGATGTACCTGCGTCACCGGACCATTTGTGGTCTGGCTCCTGAGCTTAGTCAATTAGGAAAACGAGCAGCGCAGTGATATGCACCCTTCCACCAGAGTCCATTTCTTTTTTTAATTAAATCAATCTCGCTATCACTCAGCCAGTCTAAATTGAGTTGCTCTCACATACTTTTAATATGTGAAATAGACGAATATCAAAACAGCCATGACATAAATCCTAATCCAATTTCTCCGATGCTTGCACAGAATGAAAGCTTTGCAAGCAACCACACACTTCTTTGATCTACTTCTCTCCAGCCATTTGCTATTGTGGCGCCGTGATGTTCAAAGTATCAATTAACAAAGTACCCAAATTGTATTTGCTGAAAACTTTGATGTGTGCCAGTTGTGTCTGTCGCTGGATTTTTTTTTTCTTATTGAATTCCTTTTTTTATTCCTTTTTTTAAAAAAATTAAGAATAGTCTTAGTCTTCACTTACCTCCCAAAATCCTTTCCATATGAGGATATCATCAAATCAGAGTCTTCAATATAATCACAAGCACATTTGACATTTCATCCACAAAGAAGATGTTGGCTGAGTGTACACCAGTAAAGGCTGTGTGTTTGGATATACAGACACTAGTGATTTCAAATTGTCGTCCCCTTCTCACTAACCTTGAGCACCGTCGATGAACAGTCCCCTCATGGCTCCAGTCTGTATTATCAACAGAGCACCGAGAAGATTGATACTCCCTGTGCCAGCTGGAAAAAAGAGAATGAATCAGAATTTAATATGACTTTGATGTATTATTTTCATCTGGGCCGGTGCCACAGACCCACTGAGAACCCAGCACCCTATCCCACCGCACTTTAAAAGATTCAAATTGGCTTAAACTTTTTTGATGTAAGAGACTGTGGATACAAAAGGTGGATACAAAAGTTTCCTCTGCGGGGAGCATATATACTTCTTTGAATTTGATTTTTTTTTAATTTTTATTTTTGAGTCAAGTGTTTTTCAGGGCCAGTGTGGTTCATATGCAATATGCTCTGTGAAGTTCACACGATCTACCTTGTATATTTGGTTGTCAAAACACAAACGTATTGCCCCTAAGAGTCATTGCCACGAGGATTAGATTCAGTTCAACCAAATTCAGGATAAAATCATGGATGAAAATGTTCAGTTTTTTAGAGAGTCATTCACACGACAACTGAACTTATCAATCTGTAGACAGAACGGTAGTGGAAACCAGATAGATAGATCATACGTACATACATACAATATGTTTTTTTAATTTAACTTTTAATTAACCAGGAAAAGAATCACTGAGATTAAACATCTCTTTTACAAGAGTGTCCTGGCAAATATACAGTTTTTCTGGTATAATGGTGGGAAAAAAATGCATTCAGACTTGCTTATAAACATTACACGCCTTTCACAGTATCCTATGTAGAAACTGAACCTCTGAAAAAAGCATAGAAATATGTGCAGAGCAGATTTCACAGAGGGGTGAAACAAACAGGGATGTGATTTCTTAGCATTTACAAATGAAATGTGCAGACACACATGGACACACAGCATAGGCAGGTACACAAATAGATGGATTTTTGTACTTGTAGGCTGCCTTACAGCCACATCACAGCTGACTAGCTGAAGGAAGTGATCACACTTCAGCAGTGTACTTCTTCGTCTTTTTTCTTAACTGCATTCAAGTATCAGCTTTAACAGCAAAGTGTGATGATGACAGTTAAGCATCATCAGTTAGTCCTCACCTGTGATACAAGCTGAACCGAAGGCTGCATTTTTATTTTTGCAACGTTTCAGTATGCGCGATTTACACATTTTAAAAACAGTAGTCATCAGTCCATCACATTATTTAGCTGTATGTTAATAACTGCGTCACGGGGAGTTTTAGACCAGGGACAGACACGCAGGTGTTCTCAGTTAAACGTCCCCCCTGTCAGAAGCTGCTAGCTCACAGAAAGAAAAGGAAGCCACAGGTTTGTTTCTTCCTTCAATTAGCTGATGTATTATAAAATATTGCAAACACCTGAGACAGTAAACACAGGTAAAATGTACGCACATTTTCTGTTTTTGACCTATAATGTGGCTGATGCTAACGTTTATGCTAGCCAGTTACCGAACGTTAGCCACTTATTGGATTAGCTCCGTTTGCTAGGTCAAGCTAACTGTAGCCCAATGGCTGAAGTAGGTTAGGTAAATGTACTACCACAATGAAAATAAGTATTATCAGTAAAATGTAACTTAGCCTAATGTGCTTAAGTATTTCCAAGTAAACTAACGTTTTCTGTCAACGAAACGTTATTATTATGCTGAATTACTCCTTACAGAGGTTATATTATTTTATAAACAATGTTTTTAAAGCTCACAGAGCATTTAATAGTGCAGATTGTCCAGGTGCAGCTAATTTTAGCTGAGTTTGCCCATAATATTTTTCTCCTGTCATGGAGAAGAGGCACAAAAAGGCACAAAGTTTTCCAAAATGTATTCAAAATGATACTGTAACTTGAGTAAATGGAGCCTACTTTGTTAGTTTCCAGCACTGCAGCCAAAGCCACAGGGGAACATCCTGAGATAATGTCCACACATCCGTCTTGAGTTTTTCCCCCTTCCGAAGAAATATTAAGTGATTAAGTGAAAAATAAATCCTTTTAAGCCCCAGTGATACCATGGTAAATCCACACAGGTGTTTCCACTTATTTGGCAGATTAGACCTGTCTTCGGGACTTTGCATTTATAGTTTAGTTGCATCTGTCAGGACGGGGAAACTTGCAGTCTATCTCTCTCATTCATATTACGACATGGAGTTTGGTGACACCTGCTAATAAAAATTTGGGTGCAGAAAAAGAATCCTAATGAAAACAATATAAAAATATTTTGTGTAATTTGGTTTCATAGCCATCATTAATCTTTTACAGCATAATTATGCATTGACCCAGACATTAGTTAGTGGACATGTCCCTCTTTGTTTATCCCTGTTGATGTGGATGAAGACACCCCACAGTAATACCACATTATTGGAACGTATCGCCAGTTTCTGTAACACAGAAGAGAGTTGCTGCATTTCAGATATGAGGCAAATGTCGGGATTTCCGATATGTCAACAAATTCTCATAAAAAGAAAATGCTGCACTATTGTTCTTTACTGTGCTGATAATTTTGAAAAAGTATTTCTAATTTGCAACAGCAAATGAGTGTTATGTGGATGTGCATGTGTACGTGAACAGGTCATCGGAGTGTCTCATTGCTGGTGGAGAGCTGCTGGAGCAGAGAAAAGGATGGAAACGTCTGCAATTTGAAACCTTGTTAGGAATTTATGAAGTGCTAAAATGTTTTCTCCCCGGGGAGGGTCCGAGCCAGCTGCCAGTGCCACTGTAAGCCACTTAGTGCACAGCCTCTGGGCTCGTCACCAGGCTGAGATGGCAAGAGAGATACACACACAGATACTGTACATTACAAGTATTTTTGCCTGGAATACAAAAACACATACAGACTCTCTCAGATACAGAACCCGGCATTGCAAACATGGGTGGTCTGCATTTAAAGTCAGTTGTAGATTACTACAGAGTTAATTGGTCCAACGTTGACATTTATTACCCCCCTTTTCTCTAGAGAATGATCCCGTGCAAACTGCATTTAATTCCACTCTCTTTACTGTGATATGGGCTTGAATTAAAGCTCGTGGCAACTGACCTTACTTCATAATTGATAGTAGTTTATGTTAATTTAATGTTCCCGTCGTCCCTGGGATGGGAATACATTGATGAATCTAAAACTACTGATCATGTTCCATAAATAGAAGCACACTGAAGTGAAAGACTCCACGGGGATACTGATTTCTGCTTTCTAATTTCTTAGATTTTAAATTAACATTTTCATACTTAAATACCAAAAGAACAAATAATAACAAAGAGGGATATACATTTTTGGCAGATGTTTTCCTCATTTTAAGGTCTCTGATCCAGATTACATTTAAGATGACATAGTGAAAATTATGCAAATACACTAAATGGTTTTAACTGTAAACCTCCTATGTTTCCTCTCTTGCAGTTTTCAGTGAGGACCTACATTCCAGCTTATACTTTGTCAATGCATCTTTGCAAGAGGTAGTATTTGCCAGCACCACAGGGACCTCGGTGCCCTGTCCTGCTGGGGGCGCGCCGCCTGCCTCGCTGCGCTGGTATCTGGCGACCGGCGAGGAGATCTACGATGTCCCCGGCATCCGTCACGTCCACCCCAATGGAACCCTCCAGATCTTCAACTTCCTGCCATCCAGCTTCAGCAAGCTGATCCATGACAACACGTACTACTGCACTGCCGAGAACCCTTCTGGCAAGATACGGAGTCAGGATGTCCACATCAAAGCTGGTGAGTCCACAGAGGAGGGCGTTGTGTAGTTCTCTGTCTTATCAATCAATACATGATTTAGGTCTGGAAAATATAAAAATCATATTGTGATTAATTTGACAGATATCGTGATTGCCGTATAATCTGCAGTTAGTAGTAATGATAATTTTTGCATCACAATTTTAATTTTCACTGAAAAACAGTTAAAGATAATCATGATGATGTGACATTTGTACTGTATAGCCTTAGCACGATCCTGCTAAATTACCAATTTAAGCCACTTCAGGGGGGTTCTAGTTCAACAAATCAGAGCTTGATCCTGGGTCTCAATCTGGACTCACCCTGCCTCCAAAAATTAAACTGAAGTATATAATGACTCAGCTTGTCTCTTGATGATGAGACTTGACATGTATTTATGTTTTTTTCTTGTTCTATAGTCTCACGGGAACCCTACACAGTCAGAGTGGCTGACCAGAAGGCTATGAGAGGCAGCGTAGCCGTCTTCAAGTGCATTATCCCTGCTTCTGTCGAGGCCTACGTCACTGTTGTATCATGGGAGAAAGACACTGTTTCACTCAGCTCAGGTAAGTCATACTTAAAATACTTCGTATAGTGTATTGCCAGTGTTAAATGTTAAAATGAGCATGTTTGTAACTTTTAACAAGATGTTTTATTTAAATACAAATATGTGGGATGGAGGAGGAGTGGTGTGTTGCTTTCTTTTGGCTGTTTATCCCAGCCCCCCTCCTTGTTCCGCTCCGCGCTCTTTGGACACTATGTTCTGTTTCACCGTGAGTCATCTTCTTACCTGTTTACTGTCGTAGTCTGCCATTACCAGGGCTCTGCGGCTCTGCTCAGCACTGGCCTCTCACTAGCCAGAGGATGTTGATAACTGTCACATTGAATCACTGAGCTTCTCTCTCCTATGCACACTCCACCTCAGCAAACTCCATTTTGAGTCCAGCAAGGGGTAAAGTGGAACAGTTTACAGAGCATCATTGACCTAGTTACCCTCCTTGTTTGAATCCAGTGTCACAGCACGATAACGCAAGACACCAGAACGTTCTGCGGGTTGGGTTTTTACTCAAGTTAAATGGGATGCTTATCTCCTGATTGCTCCATGTACTGCCCGCTGGCTGATTTCGCTTCATACTGGGGCGTTCAGGGACCTGTAAGTGAGCACTTGATGTCATTTGACTGAGGGCAGAATCTGGGACGGTGTTTTGGTGGCATTTTAAATGCGTCTGCTCAAGCATGAAGATGTGTCTTCTGATCCATGCCAGCAACTTGCTTACTCGAGGTTACTTGAGTTACTTGCTGTGAGGTGCTGGTTGAAGACGTTGCCCAATGTCACAGAGTGCGGGCCAATACGCAGCGTGCAGATACAATTACGTTCTGTGATTGAAATTCATGTAGACATGGTCCAGGGATGTTTGTCTTGACTTAGGCTAAAAAAGTGTCCATTATGAGAATAAAATGCTTTTATGTATCTCCCTACAGTTTATGTTTATCAAAAGCAAAGGCTGTTGGTCTGGGTAAGGACGAAGCCATCTCCTTATGCATGGACTGTGAATTATGCATTCCTGTGTCATGCTTCTATTTTGAAAAAAACTATCTTTTACAGTCATTTCCTAAATCAGCTCTTATTGTCCCATCCACAATGATGTATTTCCTTACAGCAGGTCTGAAAGCCTATAGAATATGCTTTGAAGTTTTGATGGATTGTATTGTACGCTCTGTGTTCTTTTGAGTTATTTTGCAAGTGTTCAAAAGAACAACGATATTGGATTGTCCGTGTTTACTCCAATAAGTATTGCAGCAGGCGAGTGCTGTCAAAAGCATGAGCACACTGTCAAAATCACTGCTGCTTCATGATAAATATTTGATGGTCGATTCTGATGCATGAGCGGATTCACCTCACACTGTTATGGAGAGGACGTGTTTACTCAAGGAGTGGGGGTTAGAAAGATGTGTGTTTGTGCGTGAGCTGGCGACCATAAGGATAGCAACAGGACTTGACATCAGCAACCGGGTGCAGTTTGACCCAGGCTAGATTTCCAACTCCTTCTCCAGCCCAGCTTTTCTTTTTTTTTCTTTATTTTTTCTTACATTTTTCATGAAAGAAGACTTGGTCTCAGTGGACACAAAATAAAACTATCCCACAGCCGCGCTGAATTATTAATCTCAGGTTTTTTGTTGGGAACGGTAACATCAAGCGCACTTCCCTACCCTCACATTGTTCATCAGAATGTGAGGAAGAACAATTGAGATATTTCTGTTTGTAGAGACACAAAGTAACTGGGATGATGAAATTAGGTGAGCAGTGTCACTGCCAGATCTTCAGTTTAGATGCTCTCGACCATCTTAACACTTGATCACCACTGATTATTTGTCCACTGTTTAATACCTTCAGGTTAAAATTTGCTTTTTAAGATCCGTAACTTTTGCGTTGAGAGGAAACTGGCTGCTGAAAATCTTTGAATATCCACTCATTCGCATTAGGGTCAAAAATAGATGCATAATTACAGACCAGGGCCTGTCTTAATTAATCAGCTGTGATTGAAAAGTTAATTACAATATGAATTACCTCTCAGAATGAGGACTGCTTAGTAGTCATTTGAAGCGGCCTGTTTTCAATGTGAATGAGCATGACGCAAGCTCGCCGGGTCCTAATGTTGCCACTAACATACCATTAACCCGTCATGAATTTTAAAATTCATCACGCAGCACAAGCTTTCAAATGCCGGCTCCGATCGCCTCTTCGCTTCTTTTGATAAACAATTGACGGACCTAATAGAGAGATGAAAGGGGGGGAAAAAAGGAGAGAAAGCTGGGTAGGGGGGAGTTGAGCTGTGTCCTACTGTGTTGTTGCCAGGATTTTATATGGTGCACCTTTATTTAAATACATATGTAGATTGTTGTTGGTGTCACATGAAGTGTGCACATGCTTATGTCTGCTTTAGTTTATTTTGTGTGTCAAGTGGCCATGCATTTAAAAAAGGATGGAGCTTGGATGGTTTTGTTTTTCCATCTACCTGCCTTTTGTCTCTCATCATTCATGAAATGAGGCAGCGTAATGAGCTGGGCAGCCTTGAACGCAAAGGAGAGCTTCAACAAAACCTGTACTTGGATATGGAATAAGTTTCAAACAACATGTCTCTGAGATCTTGTACTCTTCTTTTTTTTTTCAAACTTTTTTTTTATTGAACAAGTTTCGCAAAGCACATATAACACAAAAAACGGACACACAAGTACAGCACCAAAACAATTCAAGGTGAAAACAGGCAGCTAAACACAACAAAAAATAGATAAGAAGCAGATAGACAAACAAACAAACAAACAAAAAACAGAAATAACATGTACACAGAGTACAGATTGGGGTGTGAGCTACTCTACCTTAAGGGGAAGGTGCTAGGCCAGCTTTCTTTCTTTCTTTTTTTTTTCTTTTTCTTACATATTATGAAAATACATTACTTGGGAACATATCTCAACTAGCGCCTGAGCTCTATAAATGACACAGTTTTGCACCCAATAAAGTAAGATATCTTAAACTAAGAAAATGTGAAATAGAAAACAATATAACATTTGGGTCAGCAGCGAACCCAGACACACTGTTTTACACTGAGCAGAGCTTAGAGTCCCAAACATCTCCTCATAAGTGCGTTAGCAAAATAAACATTGTAGTCCATCCAAGAACACATGAGCAGCAATCCAGCAACAAAAATCTAAACTTTAGGCTCACTGGCACCTAGCGTTACAGTCCAGGTCTCACGTTGACTCTAAGGCAAAACATGAAAAGATATCCTTAGTCCTCCGGGATCTGGGTGGGGGTTCCCAGGGGCTGCGTGACTCCCTCCAGGAAAGCCGCAACATCCTTAGGTTGTTTGAAGAATCTCTCCTGCCAGTCGTATCTAATCCTGAGTACGGCTGAATACAGAATGGCAAAGACGATTCCTCTCTCCTTAAGCTGCTGTTTAACCTAGTAGAAATCTTGCTGCTTCTTTACAGCTGTGTAGAAATTGTCAAAAGTGATTGAAGCTCTGTTGTACAATAAAGCTTGCACTTTCCTTGCTGCTTGTATGATCTGGTCTATATCTTGGAAGTTGTGGACTTGGACCTTGATGGTGACAGTGAGGGTCCACTGTCCAAGAGAGGGGTGGCGGATGGGAGCCCGGTGGCAGAGGTCTAGTTTAACAGCTCCGCCTTTGACGCTAACTTGCAGCAGCTCCAGCAGCTGGATTTTAAAAAAGGAGATAGGGTTAGTGCCCTTGCTGCCTTCGGGTAGTGATGCAAATATTACACCGTCCAAGGTTTTCTAGAAACTCAGGAACAGGGTTGATCTTCTTGTCAAATGAGGCTTCAACACCTCGGTTTACCTCAGCAGTGATGCCTACTACCAAGCTGTCAGTCTCCACTTGACACAGAAGTGGTGGCAGTGCTAGCTTGGTTAGTTTGGGGCGACTGAACGTCTCTGGGTTTTGGCAGATTTAGCCATTTGGGCGATCTTCCTCTGGGTGTTTGGCATTTTTAGATATGTTCCAGGGGTCTTTGGTGCTTTATTCCAACATTTTGAATATCCGTGTCTAAAATTACATCAAAGAACTGTATCAAGTAGAGCTGTCCCAAACGATTATTTTTCAAATGTTTAATGTAGCGATTATTTTTTGTAACTATAAATTGTTTTGATAAATCTAATAATTAATTAGTCACTGATTATTTCACATTACTTGATCAATGTAACTATTCACACAATATCGATGTCAAAACATTTTTTGTTAACATTTCAATATTTATTAAACATTTCTTTAACAGCAAAAATTCCCACACTTTTGAAGACTGTGTGCATGATTTTTTTGCTATTTGTCGCTCCAGAGTGCTCGTGCTGCTGTTGCTGCATGCTACCGCCATTGTTGTTGATTAAATTCTTCTTCCTCCGTTTTAAACAATGGAGTCTACAGCGATTGGCGACTAGCGTTATGGTGCATTACCGCCATGACTGGACTGGAGTGGGACGAGAGTTAATCTAGTAGCCTAGTTGTTTGCATAGACCTAAAAGAAATGGATGAACAGACTCCGATGATTTCAATGGGAGGGCGCGGACACAAGTTTGAACGTTTTTTCTGTTGGCCTCCGCTATAATGCGCAGACTCGAAATTGGTGTGGCTACGTCAACCAGCAAACCCCAACACTGTAGCTCGCCTGGTAGATGTGTCCTCGAAATCTATAAAGGACTGTTCAAATGTTGTTTTGTGGACATTCCGATATAAATGATCAGAAACCTCAGAGAAGCATTTTGTTCTGGTAAGTTTGCTCAACATACCTTGACCGTTGGCTTTCTTTTCAGATTGTATGTTAGTGTCTTGTCCGAACAGTATGGTTATTTCCCTACTGTGTGACAGAAAAACGCAGGCACAATTATGTTAGTGTTAGCTTCCATACAACTGGACATGCAAAAAAATGTTCTTACAGGCCTTGTATTGTTTATGTAGAAAATACAGAAGCTGTTGACACAGGATACATGTTATGTTAAGTTATTGGATTTCAAAAAATCCCAAATGAATGTGCATTCAATGGAGCTAGTGAGGGGTTGATATTCTCAGCCTCCATGGGTCCTACCACTTCCGGATATTGGCCTTCCCCCTTGGTTGTTTGGGACGACTTGTCGACGCAAATTATTTATGTCAACGAATTTATGTTGTCGACTATGACGAAGCATCGTCCCAGCCTTAGTATCGAGCTGCAAGAGCTGAGGTAGCGATCTGTTACTCCGACATTTGTGTCTCTTGACCCCCTTCCCAGGGGGCTAATCGAGAGATGAAAGTAGATCGGAGTGGGGAGGAGTTGAGCTGTGCCCTGCTGTGTTGTTGCCAGGATTTTATATGGTGGACCTTTATGTAAATGCATGTGTTGCTATTGGTGTTGGTGTCACATGAAGTGTGCACATGCTTGTGTCTGCTTTAGTTTCTTTTGCATGTCAAGTGGTTATGCTTTTGAAAAAGGGATGGCATTGGATGGTTTTGTTTTGTCCATCTCCACCTCATCATCTCTCATCACCTTTTGTCTCTCATCATTCATCATCAAATGAGGCAGTGCAATGTGCCGGGCGGCCTTGGTCTCAAAGAAGAAGGGCTTCAACAAAACCTGTGTTTAGATATGGAATAAGCTGTAGACAACATGTGTCTGAGACCTTGGCCCTCTTTTAAGAAGCATGCAATTTGAGCATGAATTCTGTATTGACTTGCAGTAACATTTAGGCTGTTTGAGTCCTTGTAATCTGTCTTCTTGGAGTTGTGGAGATTATTAGCCTCTGTACCTAGTGTGTACAATTGTGTGTATATTCCCTACACAGTGAGTTCTTGTTGACTTCTCTAACCTTCTTCGGATGTAGAAGCAACATTAGTGTGGAGTCAACATAATCTCTGTAGCAAATGAGACACACAGTGCTGCTCCCAGAGCTTTTTGTGTATGTGTCAACATTTGCGTCCATTTTATTATTGTTCTATAAGTGTAGACATCGTGCAAATATTTGATACCAGCACCAGTCCAGTTGAAACGAATCATGGGACAATACCATCAGACAGCTTTCTGGAATTCTCTTTTGCATCCGTATTTAGATTTATCTTGTTTTGGATTTATTCCTTCAGCTAAAATCAGAGATTTAGAAATACAGATTATGTTTTTAAACAGTTTTTTAAATAGCTATCGCCATTGTTTATGTTGCACTCACACTGGAAACAATACAGAGTAACTGTCTGAGAGATCGGTCAGTGCATCTTCTCCTCTCCTCTCACTTTTCCTTCTCACCTTTTGCTTTTCTTCTGTTTCCTTTTATTCTCTACCCTTCTTCCCCTCTCCTATCTCCTCCGTCCTCCCATTCTTTACATCCTCCTCCACTGGTCTTGACTATCGGCCTTCTCTCCTCTCTTCTCATCTCATTACATAACCTGCTTGGCACAGCACCCCAGTCAATTTCCTCCTGCGTGGAAAATGCTGTTTTTTTAATTTGCTTTATGCAAATAAGTCCCTCAAATACTCACGGCATCAGTAAAGGAAAAAAGAAAAAAAATCTACAGTAATATTTCTTGGTCACATTCGTGTCGGCTGCTTCCCAGCTGTGCGTTTAGCATTTAAGCGATGAAAGTGCTTCTTCACTCACGCATTCTGCTCACTCCTCTCTCATGGGTTCTTGTGAGTGCTTATAGAGGCTAATTAAACAGTTTGCTTGCTAATAGAATCACAGTCTTAACCAGCCACCAGCTCAGTCGCTTGAATGTTAAGGATGTCTTCAAAGGGGCTACTGTAGGTGTTTGGTTTACAGGATCACTGCTCAGCAGGAATTTATCATGCCAGTGATGTGCCACCACCTCCATCTTTCACTGAGATTGACAGTGAGGGCACTGAGAGGCAAGCGGAGACAGGGCTGTAAATTCAACACGCCCAAAGTCAGGCCAACCTTGAAAGGAGGGCACAGTGGTAGAAATGAGCTTGCGAGGGAAGAAGATGCAAAAAAATGTAGAGGAGGAGATGGCTGCTTAGAAGGAAGGAAGTGAGACGAGGGTTGGGGAAACTAGAGCCTGAGAAGGAGGAGATTTGCAAGGTGGAGAGGAGGAGAGTGGGCGAGGCTTTTTCTTTGGTAAACAATGGACTGCGTCACATTAGCCACATGATCTTTTCCCACTGTCTTTATCCCACTTTCCTATTCCTTCACACCATGTCTGCCTCTTGTTCTACATCTCTTGCCAGATTTCTGCTCTCTCCCCACGTAAACGTGGTTTGATGATCCTTTTGTTCAGGAGCTGGAGTTGCCTCTTAGCAATTCAGAGGAAGATCTAGATAGTGTACATGTACATGCATGCAAATATACAATACACATATGCATCTGAGTGTATGTGGGTGCCTGGATGGTTTCTGCACACTACTCCACCCATCCTGCAGTGAAACCCTATGAAAACAACGCAGCCTATCATTTTGCCCTCTCCGCTCCTCCTCCCACACAGATCAGCAGTTAGTGAAATGCTGACCCTTGTCTTTCACTGCACCCCTTTTCCCTGTCCACTCACACACAGCTGCGTGAAAGCTGAGGAAGGTGGGGGTGTTTATTGTTTGTACAGCGTGTGTGTAAACGTGCTGTAATCACACATTTTTTTTCATTGATATATATATTCAAGGTATGTGTGAGTGACAGGGTACAAAGAGTGATATGACCAAGTAGGAGGTGTTTGGGTTGGGGGTGGGGGTCGGAATGGGCACTCTCCCGAAAGAAAGAAAAAAAGAGCAAAGAAAAAAAAATCAATAGTTGTGTGCATTAATCATGCTGCTGCCACAGAGAATTATGGGAACATGAGCTGAAGGATGCATTTTGTGCATTTGCAACATACAAGCACTGTGTGAAGGGGAGTTTGGGGAATTGGAAGAGGACAAGACAAGACCCTTTTAGTAAGAAGTGAGGTTTGAGCAGAGACAGTTGGGGGGTGTTTTCTACATGTATTGTGTGCACAGCGTGTCTCTCTGTTGCCTTTTGTAAAAGACTAAACCCACTGTCTTTTGTAAGGCTCGCTTCAGGATAGCTTTCGTTCAGTGTTATTTCAAAAGCCTTTGAAATAGCTGAGATTACATTTTCATTTTATCATATGTTGTGGTATGGCTCACATTTATACCATTTTCTTAACATTATTATTTTGGTTTCACATCTTCCCCCTGCTGTGAGATTTGCCATTTGGAAAGAAAGAAACATAGCCCTCCTCTTTCTCTCTGAGCTCTTTGAAGTCTCCATCTTAGCTGTGGTGAAGGCTTGAGGACGTGATACATATTTGATAAGGATCGATAGAAGGGTTACTGAGACAGAGATGGAGGGAAATCGATCTTGGAGCGGGCTTCCCAAAAGCATCTTAAACCTAAGGTCATCTTCGGAGTGTCCTTCTAGATCACAGGCTGCGGCACAGACTTGTAATTTTATGCCAGAACACAATGAGCCTTTGAATGCTTCCTTGCTTTCACATTCTCTTTTATAATAAATCAGTGGAACAATCTAGTGAAGTTTAAATACCCGAAGAGAGGCTGTTCTCAGCACTCAAATTTGTTTAACGCTTTATCTCAGGTTTATGTGTTATATTATGCCATCTACTGACATCCTAATCACTATGCACATAAAACAATAAAGCAATCTGTTTAGTGACGGGAGACTGAACAGCAGACAGCGTTCTGGCACGGTGGCTGCGATTCCCAGCTGATACTCCATACGGATAGACAAAATCAACAACTGTTGAAGCGGGCACTCTTCCATCAGTGTTTACTAATAAACAGTAGCAATATGGCAGCCATTAGGCTGTTTAGGCAGGGAATGATTAGGGTGGTGATGGCTGGGCGCTCTGGGAGACTGAACACGCTCTCATCTTTAATAGGCAATTTGGCTTTCTGTGATGGGGATGCCCCTTTGTATTTCGACTTGGATTGAAGACAGAAGACTAAATAAGCGCTGTCTTGGTTGAGTGTGCTGTCAGTACAGTGCTGGAATCTGGTTTACAGTAATGTCCTGCATTTGTTTTGTACAATCGGGGTGTCTGCACGTGGCTCTTACATTTGAAAAGTGCAGAATGTCAACACTACATCGAGTTTAACTTTCCTATGGACAATTTTGTTATGAAATCAACAAATTACAAAGGGAAAATTAGGGCTATGAATTTATAGACAATGCATTACATGAATAGAAGAGGTTAATATGATGTCAGAAAGTTAAAGATATGTGTTTACAGTTGAGGAAAGCCCAGTTAGTGGAACGGGTCCACCCTGCCAGAGCTTATGGATTACTGTAGAGCAACACTGTGTTGAAACTGGACTGGAGCTGGGCCAGAACTCACCTGGCATCAGGCCAAGACACAGATTAGTAATAAGCATGGTGTGAGCTAATTACAGCCGGAACAAGCAATTAATTTCTGTTTATAAACTCTCCTGGATGTTGGCTGTTGGAAGACCGTGGCTGTGTAGGTGCAAACTCCCTCTGTTCCTGCACGCCGTCTGCGTGTGTCAGTGACAGGTGGCGTGGTTCATTGAGGAACCCCTCCCATATGTTCCCAACTGAAGCGCTGGGGGAAACAGAGACAAAATGGTGTGCTCAATCACATCCCATATTGCAGCAGTGTCTGATCCCATCTTAAAAGTGACTGATTAGAGTAAAAAGGCACTTAATAACTCAAATCACTCCGCTGACCTAATAGGGATTTTTCACTCCATTTTTTTTTCCATCCAATCAAGGATTAATACATGGTCTTATTCTGCTCCCAGGGTGGTAAATCTGGAGAAATACAGTAAATCACTTTGAGCCTCTTTAAACTTTCACACAGAGCCTCGATGCCTGTGCCCTCCTGCCGGGCATCTGTAATACTGATTAGACATGATCATGGTTTTAGGGCACCTGCTGGACACCAATCAGAGGAGGAAATATAATCAAGTGCTTTCATCACAAAACATGGATGTTATGGATCTATGCATTTTAGATTTGTCTCATAACGTGATCTTGAAATGGTAAAGTACTGATTTTACACAAAAACGTTCACTCAGCTGGTGAAAACTCTGAAGAGGGTTTTCCAGTGTGTGTAATTCATAAACATGATGATATAATGATTCCCTGGTTGGTTATCTCAGCTTGGGTTTGGTGACAACAGTTTTAGGAGGATAAAAAATTGAAACCGTGGAAGTTGAAAGCCATGGGTGCTGACCAGGCAGGCTGTTGAGTTGCATTATGGGAGATGTGGGATCCATCGTTTTGAAGGCTTGAACCATGCTATAAACTGAAAGTCAGGTTCTCAGCATTTCTCCCCGTCTTCATGGAAACAATATTCTGAATTGTGGTGGCGGCCGTTTATTTGTACTATTTCACAATTTGAAATTATTGTTCGTATTACTGATAATTATAAAATTATCATATCATATAATTATTCTGGAAACAAAAACCTTTGATATATCTTTCAAACTATAAATTGGCAAAAATGTGACATCTTCAAATGGCTTCTTACCAACAATCCAAAACCCAAAGACTCTTTATTTAATTTCTGTTGTGACAAAAAAAGCAGCAAATCCCAGTTTAGGCACGAAGATAAAATGTTAGCAGGTAATGTTTCTGCAAACCACAGATGCTTATTCATACATGTCATTTGCATGTCATGTACCATATTGACATATTGGCAATGAAACCGGGCGTTTCCTCAGGAAGCTTCCAGCCATGTTTGTTGCTACCAGCCAAATTATGTTTTCCCAACCCTGATCAAGTAGCTGAGCAACCAGAGCATAATGTAAGGACAATGTGGTGACTAGCTGAAAAATATAAATTCGACCCAAAGTTTTAAATTTGCTGTGGTCTTGTAGAAATGTTAGAATCTATTCTCGCGATTTGGTTGTGAATCCTTGCATTTAAGAATCTCAAACAAGAACAAAATGGCTATTTATTCTCTTTCAATTGACTAATTGATTAATTGACTTGCAGCTCCACAACCAAAAAGAGTGCTCCGAATTGTACTGATGTGGGTCTGAACTGTATCAGGATGGATTAAAATTTCAAGGACTGCTCTTGTTGGCAAAAAAAAAAAAAAAATTACAGTGAGAATACAGGTTGACTGTAGGACCGGATTGGAAGAAAAGCTGACTAGGGTTACCGAATCATAATTTGGGTGTCAGGACATTAATAAGATTTTTTTTTAACATTGAGCGTGATAAATGTATACATAATCACAGATAAAGTAATAAGGAAATATTGAATTACTACACAGTCATACTTCATCATGTCAGTGTCAGTCGACTTCTCTTGTGATTTCTGTGACAAATCGCTCTCCAGATTGATTTCCTCAGTAGCAAATGACCAGCTGACTTCACTGCAAGGTGACCCTCTATCTCTTTCTTGATGTATGAGGCATCAAGCATCATTATTTTTGTTCAAGGCTCGTTTTCTCTCCACTTGCCTTGAGAACACACACACATACACACACACACACACACACGCACACACACACACACACATACACACACACACTAAGTATACTTGCAGCCTGTCTTTGACCTCACCTTGCCATTGTTACAGTCAACGACTAAGATCCAAACAAAACCCAAACTCCCTGCAGGCTGTTGCTGAGTGGCTGTGGTGAAAAAATGAGACCGGATTGGTGAGTCACTTCCTGTCACCTGACTCTCTCTGTTCTTTTATGATTATGCTATTATGAGGCTGTAAATTATAATTTAAAAATACCCTACATCCTGTCTTCTTAAATGTAAGAGGATGCATCATGCAGAAACATTAAAGGAGGAGCAATTTAAATCTCTTTGTGTTGAGAGTGTGGCTAGCCCAACTGTCACTTGCGGCAAGCCCAACTGTCGCTTGCAGCAGGTGACAACCACGAGCAGAGTGGCCTTTTGACAGACGCAGCCTGCAATCTTCACATCAGCGTAGGAGTTGAGGCAGCCAATCACAGCCGGGCGCCCATCGCTGCACACGCTTATCACCTGCATACAGCTGCTGTTGCCCCTCTGAGGGAGCGAGTGAAGAGGGAAAGAAAGAGCAAGAATGAATGGTGTGCCTGAGACAGAGGGTGATTTGTGTTCAGTCCTAACACATTCGTGCCCGCATCTTTCTTTCATACAATTTCAGAGGTGTTTGAAGACATCTTTTTCTGGTTACTGTAATCCACATTTTTCATTTAAGGGGAATGAAAAGGAAAAAAGAAATCATTGTGTTTGTTGTGATTAGTGCTGCATCAGTGCGGCAATAGTTAAAATGTGATTCAGAGAGGAAACGTGCTTTGTAGCCCTTGTGAAATGAGAAGGGAGCGAGAGCGGGAGAGGGAGAGATAAGCTCAATCTGAATTGATTTTCCTGTTACTTTCTGCTGTACTTGAGTTTCCATAGCAACGTGGTCAGGTTCCCTCGGCCTCCTAGGGCAAGTGTAATTGTTGTCTGTTTCTCCAGCCAAACTCTCCATTTCTCTCTCTTTCTCTCCTTCCTCTGTCTATTCTCTCTCAACAATGGAAATTGTGTATAGATGAGATTCCTCTTAGACTTTTTTGCAGGTGACTGAGAAAGACTTACTGTTAACCAATATAAAGTTTATGCTTATCCAGCCAATTTGGCTATGGCAAGCTAAGCGCTTTCACCAACAGTTATTTATTTGATTAGTCTACCCCAAATTTCAGAAAATAGTAAAAGAAATCAGTTTTTTTACGAGCAACAAAAATTCAATATAGTCAGTTTGATATAATTTAAGGCAAGGTGAAGCAGCGAAACCTGACATTTGAGAGCCTGGAACTGGCAGATGGAACTTTGATAAAGGATTATTTGACTATTAAAGTCAGTTAATTTTGTCTGTCAACTAACTGATTAATTGACAGATCTATACAGGTTTGATTAAAAGGCAAATTTGTATCATTCCATCAGCAATGGATGAGGCTCTGGAAACACTGAAATATAGAGAGACAGTCATTTCACTTTGAATTGTAGTAATAACATGTTTTTGAAAAATTGCAAATATATTTGGTTTGATAATTCCACTCTGTCTGACGATGGTGTGGGTTTCTGTTCTTGATGTTACTTGTTATTTATCACTGTGTCTCAGTGCTTATCAGTTCATCACAGTTTTGGCCATATGCAAAAAATCTTTGCTGTCACAAAATAAAACGCTGCTGTTGTCCCTGGCTTATTATCACAGCACAGTATCTGCTGAGTCACACTCTCACATAACACTGTGCACATATTGGCTTAGCACAAGGCAAGCCTAAATGAGCAAATGTACAGTATAACGAGGAAGAGTCAGACAGTTTTTTTAGCTCAAGATGTTTAAAATGTTCTCAGGCGCATGATCATCTTAGAAGTCACAGATGGAGAAGTATCAGATCAAGGAAAATGACACCCCAGTAATCTGTTTTGGTTCTAATGAAACTGTATTACAAAAGTTTGGAGATTATCAATGAAAACTGCTGTGTCACAACTTTCTGCGGGGATTTGATTGTGGGCACAAAATGCATGTGGAAGAAGAGACTTTAAATGAGGCCTCCTTGCTGAGATGCAGACAGGAAGAGTGACGAGAAGGAGGCTGGAATAATCCTAAATTGAGTTTGCCGCACATAAAAAGATGTCGCGTGGACCCTCTTTTTTTATCTGAATTAGATATTACCAGCTCTCTCTGCTGTGCGCATAACAAGGCATTCACAGCTGTTTGGAGCCTAATGGCTCAAAGAGGCCTTGCCTGCTCAGCAAGAAGAGACAGAATGCGTCTTGGGTCTGCGATTAGGACTGCTGATCTAGAAACATTAAGGTTATGGCTTTCAGGTCATTGACAGAGGAAAAATGGTCAAAAGGATCCAGGTGAGGGAGCCTAGATCAGCACTATGACCCTGAGTAATGTGCAGTATATTAGAAGCAAAGGACTGTGGTACAGAATGTAAGAAGAAGACAGAGGAAGATTGAGACTGAAATCTTGAACATACCTATTGATATAGAAGTGTAACTGGAATATTTAAAGAAGTCAAACAATTCATCATTTGTGAAACAAATAGGACAGCATGTCTCAGTGTTTATATATGACTGCATAAAACATGTGTGGGAGGTTATGTTATCATCTGTGTCTGTTTGTTGGTTGGTTTGATTTTCAGCAGAATTACACACAAATTACTGAGCTGATTTCCTCTAAACTTAAACAGAGGATGGATTTCAACCCAGAATAGACCCAGTTTTCTTTTGGTGTGGATCCAAGTAAATGGACAGATCTGAGTATTGTTTCCCACTGTCTTTTACATTGTCAGATAGGGTTTTTTTTTCTCCCACATTTATGTTATTTTCTCAGGGAATAAAGCATGTATCGTGATCTGTATTTAGGTGCCTGGTATCCTTGAGTGAGTACAATTCCTTGATCTGGTGAGCTGAAATTATGGTTAAGCAGTTATGGGTAGTTTCATTTTAGATACATGGCTATTGAGCTTGCTCTCGGATTAGATTTGATTGAATTAAAGGGGACTCTACTGAGTGCCATTTTAGTTCCTACCGTGGCACTCCTGGTGCATCTCTCTGGATGTGGCTGTCGGTTAGCTGGCTAAAATGTAAATGTATTCTGTGCTGTATTTCAACTAAGCTCCTGTATCTGTGATAGCCTTGGATCTGTCCCAATCTGCTCTGTGTTTTCTTGCTCCAGATCAATGCTAATTAATACACATCTCCCTCAGGTACAGCAGGGAGGCCATGCGGAGAATCAGAAATGTGCCATCATAGGCTAAGCTCGATCTGGACCATATATGGGAAAGAGACCTTCAGAAGTATTTGCATAGAGGAAGTAGTCAAAGCGTGACCTCATGTGTTTGGGGGGGAGGGGGGGGTATCAGTGATGGATGCTGGGTGGACCGTCATCAGTTCTTGTCCATCAGAAGCTTACTTGCATGTTTACTGGTTATTTAGGTAGTGGCAGTGTCTTGTCCAAACATGTGCTTTAATACAAATCCAGTTCAGATGTTCTTGTTTCGGCACGTCAGTTTGGAGGTGAAGACGTGTACTGAACAATCAGCTGAATGATACAGAATGTCTGTGCCCATACATACTACATACTACACTGTTAGTGAGTGAGACCTCCTGGTTCTGTGCTTGTTTTGTTTATTGTCCTGTTTCTTGTTCCCCTCTTTCCTCTCCATCTCACTCAGAAATGCACTGTTAAAACAAGTGAAAAAAAGAAAAGAAAATGGGAGACATGTTTTTGTGCATGCCTGGCGGACAGATAGGCGCTGTATAACTAGCAGTTTCCTCTGAAGTAGGGAGAAATCTATTTGCTTGTAGAAGCTGCTTGCATAATCCTTTAGTTACACTTGCCAGCTGTGAGCAAAGATACGGCGCTGTGGGATTTGGCATGAATATCATTGGGAGGACAAAGAAATGAAACTGATAAGTATTTGTGCACAGGGTCCTTTGCATAATCCAGGATAACCCATAATCTGAGTTCTTTAAAATCAAGCCCAAATAGATGTGGCGAGAAACCATTAATGAGAACAAACTGTTTGGAAAATTTGGTTTATCCAAAAATAACTTGAGGGTTTGAGCTACTATTTTTTTCTTTACCATCCAATTTTAAGTCAGAAATATGGGGCTGAAGGTCTGATGGAGTATTTAATTATGGATAAAAGATAAAAGAGAAATGTACTATACAGTATGTATTGTCATGGCTGTACTTGCCGTACGTACTTACTTCCATAAGTATACAATCTGGCCTTGTTTTGGTTAACACCCATATGAAAGGATTGTATTCTTAGTGAAACACACCTCGCCTCTCTCTCTCTCTCTCTCTCTCTCTCTCTCTCTCTCTCTGCTGCATATCTGTCTTCCCTTCTCTCCTTGCCGACAGTATGCACAGCAATAAAGAAAAAACACATCGCTCCACAGCTTTCAATACATCTGTCCTTTCTCGCCGCACCTCTCGGCGTGTTTGTTTGCTCAGCCTCCTCTGCCCTGGCGCCCGCGTTTTATACCTCTCCCAGTGTGCTATCGGATGGAAATAGACAGCTGCTGAAAGCTAGCATGAAATAGCAGCATGCTCTGTGTATGGACCCCATATTGTATAATACACAGAGCTGCCATGTCCACAACTCCAAAATGTGTGACTTGCTTAGCATTTTTTTTCCTTTATTGACTTGTTTTGTGAAAGAAATGTGATGTTTTGCACTGTAATTTAGTTCCACCACATCCTGTTAGAGCATAATAAACAACATATTAATAACAGCAGCATATTTATATTTGGAAAAGTATGTATGTATTAAATGAAAAACACATTATTCTGCATTTGTGTTACCAAAAGACCAAACAGTACAAAACTACCAGTACATTAGTTTGTCTCTCAGTACCTTCTGCCTTCCTTATGTCCTGTCTGTGGCCCACAGTCGATTTGTGTCTAATGAAGATTTATTCTTTATAACAGAAATTTTAAAAATCTCAAATGTATGTACACAAATGTGTTTCATTTGTTTTCCTAAAACAGCTGTGTACTGTAGATTTGAGCAAAACTTTGTCAAACAGGTATAAACAGTTTTCTGGTTGGAGTCTATTTTCAACTGTGGATTCTGCGCTAGTGAATATTTACTGCAGCCTGACGGTGATGTGGGATACACTCAAAATACACTTCAGTGTTTGTGTTTGGTGTAATAAAGGTTTTAGATAATTTTTGAACAACGGTGCAGCTTGCTACAATAAGCTTTAGAAATACTTAAAAGCATCAAATCATTGCTGGTTTTTTTTTTAGTTTTCATGGGATTTTTTGCTAATACCGCTGCTAGAGGTCTATCTGTCATAACAAAACATAAGACCTAAGTGGTGCGGGATCATGGGAGTTGTTGTCGTCATTATTAAATAACCACCACTTTAGATGAAAATGTATCGACATGACTCAGGTAGAATTGTTCATTGATGACTTAATGTTTTAAAGCTTCATTCACGTTTTCTTAAGTCTCGCCGACTTGCATACTTACTCACTGATGCTCTAATTATGTTGACAGGCAGCCAAATTAGATGTACCTTGAACAAATTTATGGATTTCATCAACATTATTGCAAACATTTGGGACAATTTAAGTACATAACTCAACAAATCATAGTACATAATAAAGGTCTAGTTGTTTTTAGACATTTTAAGTCAAACAATAATAATGTATAAATGTTACTGCATTGTCTCTTTTGCACGTGTTATGAGAAAGTGTCAACCTGAAACGAGTCTCCAAATCCTTTTTTGTTTTGTTTTTGCTTTATGAAAGGATCCTCCCATGCAATGGCCCTCGTTTTCTTGATTTCTACAACAAAGCTGCCATGGTTGTCTCTGGCCTGTGTCTACAGCATGTCTCTAATGGCCAAATAACATTAACATTTCATTATCCAGGGGAAACAATAGAAATGTACAAAAAAAAGACAGGAAAGTCTCCGCATCCAGGAGGACTAAAATATTGATGCCGTTTTGAGGTAAATGGCTCCAAATCTGAGCAAGAGGGTGAAAATGGGAGCTATGAGGAGAGTGAGCAAGGCGAAGAGGGGAAGACATCACTTGTAAAGCTGGGCTCTGAGGGGCTTGGGCGCATAATCAATGAAGTGAAGTGTGTGTTGTATCTGTGGCGTCGTGTCGGCTTCACAGAAGCCAATCCTATTTTTACGTGGAAGACAGGTCTGTTGCTATGCTCTTTGAGAAGGCCTCCTGCAGCTCGGAAAAGATGGGGAGCATCCACTCAGGGGTCGTATCACACCTCAGGAGTGGACAGGAGGCAAAAGAGCAGTCGAAATGAGGGGAGCCACCTCTGCTAGGTGACACATTCAATTGATTATTGATGATCTGATCCATTATACACTCAAAGGAACGTGTTGACACCAGCAGAAATAGACTCTGTATTTATTCATTGCTTTTTAGGCAGAGGTGTGAATGCAGTGAGACACGGGCTGTCTGGCTAAAGAGGAGGTGTGCTTGAAGAATGTGTTTTAACTATTTATTAACTATTTAATTATTCACACTTTAATTATTTACTGCCAAGGGTTATTCCAAATTCCATACTGAAAGAAGTAATTTGGTCAATCGGCAAGTTCAAAAGATTGTGATTTAATGAAAGTCACATTATTGAGTTTCAGTGAAATCAACAAGCAATGGTTCTTGCAAGCTTTGTCTGAAAGAAAAGATAACATTTGTCTGTGTCATTTAGTGGTAAACATGTGGATAAATTCATGCTTACATGAACAAAGTTACTGTACAGACAAGATTATCGTCCCAAACAAGTCAATCAGATTGTCTCCGGGCTGTGTTTTTTATGTCGTCTTGTCCAGATGTCGTCTATTAGACATCAGATTAGGAGGAGTGGTGTTGGATTAGCCAATCCAGAGCCAGAATCATCTTAGATTAGATTATAATATATGGACATCTGGGTCGCTGCAATGGCTCTGCTCAAGCAAAATAACATTAAGTCAGTGTTACGCAGCTAGACAGTACACAGACTGTAATCAGCAGCCAGGCAGAAGGAGGATGACAGCATTAGGACGTAGATGGATGAGAAATCCTTCGGTTTTACAACCTCCCAATCACAGTATGGCGACAGACTGTACAACAAAAGCAGTGCTGCTCCTGAATGTCCATGTAAAGTCAAAAATACAAGGCAAAACGGGAGGTTTGTGTGTCTGTGTGTGTGTGTGTCATCCGATTGTTCAAAGCCCAGAAACTCTGAGCTTGTCTGTGTAAAGAAGGTGATCAGGCCTCCAGTGCAGACAGCCCTGTCTGCTAATAATAATGGTTATTTTCTCCTTCTCTCTCTCTCTCTCTCTCTCTCTCTCTCTCCCTCCCTGCTCAGCGTTTGTGCTCAGGCCTCCTGGCAGATAGATGTGCAGAGATTACACCTTCTAATTGTTTCTGTGGGCTGGTGTTGTTCAGTGTAGTTTAGTGCTGTGTAGACTGGTTTTTATGCTGTGTGAATTTGTAGAAATGATGGTAATGACTTTAGAATGGTATGTTTGTTGTACGGCAGTGAAGTGTGCTAAAGCACTGGTTCCCTTGGATTATTTCAGAAAATTAGCTCTGTGGCAAGTTTTTAGTACGGACAGTTTTTTTTGCAAGATAATCCTCAGAGACAAATACCACTTTGATGACTGACGATTGTAAATGATGATTGTAAATGCCATTGCCACAGTTAAAAGGCTGTAAACAAACTATATTCCAGTTGCATCTCTTCATTTCCACCACTAATTTTCCTGCTACCTTATTATACACTTCACTGTATATCGATCTGTCTACAAGTTGGAAAGGTTGAGCGGGGTATTGTTTGCAACTAAAGTCTGTCTGTAAATACAGACTAGTGAGTAGCGTAAACACTTCATAATTCATATGTGGGGCCTTATTTATGTTGTACAACAAAACCTGAAAGCTTGTGTTAACCACAAACCTTATTTTAGGCATCTAACTGAAAACCTACCCCAAAAACCTATTGTCCAGATGAGCGAACCAGAAATGCTGAATGCTAATGTATGTCCCGGTTTTTGGACTCATTTCTGTGGCACTCTATTTAGCTTTATTAAACTATTTGGCACCAGTGATTTAAAACATATATGTATATATTTGCCAGTTATGTCTATCTCCTCTAGTAAGAGATAAACATGTAAAAAATGTCTGCTCTTTGACACTAAGTTACCAAAGACTGGTAGAGTGTTTACTAAATTATAACCTCAAAGAGCACCAAGACGAAGTTTGCATGGAGGTCATTCTGATGATCTTTCAGCCAAACTGCCAGCTCACTCAAAAGTGCAAATGTGCATGTCAGTCCACACAATGACTGATATGTCCACCATTTGGGGTCACAGAGTACAGTACAACACAATTAGTTCCCAATTTATGTGTTCAATACAGGGTCCCCAGATTTTAAGAAAATTGTTCTGGGCATTGGACAGGGTAAATTGATTTTCTGTGAGGTATAGACAAGGAATCATATCATTTAGCATTTTTATAAAGCAAGTAGGGGAAACTAATTTCCTGTCTCAAACATGCAGGCTTGTTGTAATGCTGGGGGAAGAGAAAACCCAGTATTATTAGTCTTTTGTTTAATTTACAAAAGGCATAGCATCTTTCAGCATATCACTTTTTAAGAGAATAACATCAGTTCACACCACTTGAGTTTCTGTACCGATACCACAACAATATGCTTTTATGATCCCTTACTTTTTATTTACATTAAAACACACAAAATAGGCAAAATCACAATTTAATGTTGACAAGAGTATGATTCTTACTTTACATTCTATGCCAACTTTAAGTGTGACACAAACATTTCATAACATTAACAACAAGCTACTGAGGTTTGATACCCAGCCCCAGTTAACACATATTTATGTCACACACACACGCACACACACACACACAGACAGAAACAAAAAACAGTTTGCTAAGTTTAATGTATTGCTCTAGTGTGCTTTTTAAAGCTTCAGTGGTAGTATACTCTGCATATGAATGAATCAAGCTGAACAAATACCTGACACAACCCATATGATGACTGATGAAGTTGTTAATGTGTGACATTATTGGAGGTGACAGTGTGATCTGGTCTCTGGATGATGATGATGCAGTGGGCCTGGCTATGGGAAGTCGTCTCTATCTCAGCCGTTTGCGTCAGTGGCTTTTCTGCTTCTCCGACAATCTGTAGGAGAAGCAAAAGAAAGAAAATGATTCTGAAAATGAAATATGACGTGTCATTTTTTTGTATTTGCTGCACATTTCACAAAGGGTCCCGTGATGCTTGCACGCACACACATGGGCACACTGTGTCTGCTGTATGTCATCTTATGCATACAGTGTGTGTGTAACAGTCCGCCTCTCCCTGTGAAAGAGAATCTATGCAAGTGTGTGATTCTACTCGCAATTGCCACTCTTTTCTCCTCGGGTGTGTGTGTGTGTGTGTGTCATGTCTGATTAAAGTTAACCCCTGTGAGGCGGCTGGTGCACCCCTCCTCTGTGTCCCCCATCCCTCCCTCTCCTTCCTCCACTCCTCCACCCTTCTATCACTCCATCCCTGTTCTCCTTCCTCCTGGCACTCTGACAGCACAGGAGAATATGCTCCCTCAAGGTCCCACCCTCCCTTTCTAGCTCCCGCGGGTGGCGTTTCCTTGGAAACAGTGTCAGAGTTGACTGGGTGGGTGCAGATAGATGGCTGCCCTTTATCGGACTACACCACTGGTCCATTAAAAGCAACCAGGCTGGACCTGTGAGCATGATCGCACCCCTCTGTTCTCACCCGGAATGGACCGTTCCACCTGACACGCGTGAATATTAGCTCGACCCAGGCTGAGGGTGTGTGTGTGTGTGTGTGTGTGTGTGTGTGTGTGTGTGTGTGTGTGTGTGTGTATGTGCTCTTTTTTTCTGTGTATATATATTGAATGTCTGTGTCTCTTGCTGCCTATGTGCAGTGTGTGTGTGTGTGTGTGTGTGTGTGTGTGTGTGTGTGTGCGTGACTGATGGAAAATATCTCTCATTGAATTGAGCATATTTGGGGAGAAATTCTGTGCAAGTGTCTTCCTTCCTCTGTGTCCTTGGGAGAGAAACAAAATGGAGACTGGTCTTTTTTCTGCTTTGTCTCCCCTCCTCTCAAAATGATGTACCAAAGAAACCCAGATCCCTTCACAGCTAGCTATTGTGGATTTGATCTATAATTTTAAACAACTGTATTACCCTTCCAGATATATGACTACAGTAATTGTCTGCTGAATTATTTAAATGCAAACAGCTGCAGTTGATGTTGAGGCCACACATTGGCAACAAACCAAACCCGATGCACATTTTTTTAATTTAAATAAGGAGCTGTTACAAACACCTCATTGTTGAACATGGCTATAATTGCTGGCAATATTAAAGCCGTCTTACATATTGAAAAATACATATTGTATGAGCTTTATATTTGTGCGAACGCAGTATTACTACATGATTTAACACAGTTGAGCTGTGTTAAAATGACTCGATAGTTGTATAGTAGCTCTCTATTTGTTTTCAGTTATGATGCATACAACTGTGTGATCAGATTACAATAGTTGCATCATCAGAGGAAAACACAGAGTTTTACTAGTTTTGACAAGATTTCCCAGCTGTAAAATTATAATGAGTCTCACATTCTGTGAAAACTGGCGTGAAATAAATAACAAAATAGGAACATAAGATTCCATATTCCCCATTATCTGCTTATTCACCCACTAGAATCATTGCTCTGTCAGAAATCTCCTCAGTGAATCACTGACATGCTGTAGGAATAAGTGCAATGATGGTGAATCTTTATAGCCTATTATTTTATTATAGTCCTATTTAGCATATTACATTTCATAATTATTTACAAGTTTAAAAGCCACAGAGACATTTGATGTAGATTACTTTTCTTAAGTGGGCATTTATGCTCTCATGTCGCAGAGCTGTTTCACAGAAGAAAGAGGAGTGGATGTTTACTGTATTGTTTCAGCTGATTTTAATTAAAATGTACATACAGCATTTCTAGTGCACAAACCAAAACCCAGAGAATTTTAGCAGATTGAAGTTTAAATTCAATCCCAATAGTCTAATACTGTTTATCATGCGTGGAACTCCTCTGCAGTCAAGTTGCTGTGTGTGTCTGTTTGTGTTTGCATAAGTGTGGTTGACCTCTCAGCCATTGCAATAGCTTTGCAATTTATCATGGAACTCTACATATTAATATGTACATATGTTTTTTTGTCATATTTGATAGTCGACATGTAAGAGAGTGATGTAGCTACACAGTTGTGTAGAGTCATCACATACGCAGTAATGTTGAACTCTGCTTGCAAAGTAGTGCACAGAACCTCTCTTTTAAACATCAGTGCACAGACCACAGTCTGCCAGCAGCACACACACACACAAAACCACACACACGCACAGTATTATGTATTTAAAGTAATTACCTCAGGCTTGATCCAGACTGAGTTTAGTAGCATGTGATAATCCATGTAGGCAGCATATGGGAGGAGGGGAATTAGAAGTCCAGAAGAAAATAAAGAAATTAAAGTGTCCTGGTGGCTGTCTGCATGTCTGCTGGAGGGAACATTAGGCTTCTCTAAGGGTGGGATGTTGTAGTTTGTGTGTCTTATGAGTGGGATTTTTTTTTTTTTTTTTTTTTTTTGCTGATCACAGATTTCCTTTGCATATGCACTGATCTTGTGTGATCAGCAGTGAGGGTGGAGGAAGAGGTAGAGGAGGGTGTTATATGTAAGTAAATAGGTATCGGACAGATGGTGTAATTAATGATATTACTGGAAACAGAGTGCAGGGCTTTATGCTGTAGGGTCATCATAATATCATCAGAGGAAACCTAACCCGCTTGATAATGAGAGGATGAAAAAAAATCAGCAACATATTGTCAGAATCACATACTAATTTGGATAACCTCCCCCGCAGAGACTTTGTAAATTGATTGAACTGCCACAGAGCCTGTACTTTCAACAAAATCTCATCCAATTTCACCTCCTGTTTTTTTGGCACCAGGGTATCTTTTCCTGGTTGATTTGCATCAATAAACCTCAGTAAGCAAGGCATTGTAATGCCTAATTGGGCGGTAATGAGCTGTCGCATTATGCAGAGTGCTGAGGTTCAAGCTTATTAGTTGCTTGGTTGCCCATAACATTTTCCTGTCTTCCCTCAGCTACTTTAGTGTTGCACGATTGTCAATGCAATCTCGCTTTCTCTCTTACCTCCTTTTCCCCCTCTCTGCTTCATCCCTATTCTTCTCAGCCATTTCTCTCAATCTCTCTCCTTCTCTCCCCCTCACCCTCTCCCTCTCTCCTTGCTGTTCTAAAAATAGTCTCCTATTATCCAGGAGGCCAGGGCCATGTACAGTGAGGCAGCAATCAGCATGGTGGCCATGCACATCAAGATTCACAATAGCTGTCATTCCGCTAACACTAGCTAATATAATTCTCTTTACATTACTCAGGGCCCTGCTGGACTGAGCACTGGGTAATATTCCAGGATAATCTGAATGAACGGCCCCCTGTCTTTTTTTAACAAGTTAATATAATTCCCTGAGGATTAAAAAAGTCTCTAATGTGTTTACAGAAAATGTCTCACAAATCCAGCATTTTTGCTGCCTGTCTAGTCATTTTGTCTCTCCCTCAGCTCTTTTCAGTACCTGTCGCTTTAAATGCAGATGTGCCACTGCTCAACAAGGCGTGTGCAGAGACAGGGGACGTTCTGCTCTACCTGGCTACAGTGAACTCTGCAGTAAGGCTCTACATGTTTAGGGTCTGATTGCGGTACTTACTGTACGTTGTAAGGATTAGCTAGTTAGCACTACTTGTTAATCCTTATGACCTACAGGTCCCCTTGGAAAGTTATACATGCAACATCACGTCCTCCAGGTTGGAGCAACGAAATAACGTAGTGGTAACCAGACTTATCTTTCTCCTTGGCGCAGTGTTACCAATTGCTCAGGCTGAGAACAGCACTGTCCTGACAAAGAAAAGGTGAAATGATGAAACTTGAATCAGGAAGGCCAGTTTGAATAATAGATCAATGTGTCTGAAGGATTGTCAGATACCAAAGCACTGAAGAGTCATTTTAGTCATTTCATCACACTGATTGCCAGGTTAACTGTAAAATTACAACAGCCAAGTTACATGGTCCATAAGTGAAAACATGCCGTTAGACAGGGCTCCGAATCCATACGAATAACAAATAATTTGTGGAATAACCAGACATCGAATGTTGGAAACTACAAGAACAAGGCTGAGGTATCATCCACTTACATTTTCAAGGTTGTTAGTAGAACTATTGTGATTTAAATTCTAAATTGAGTATCAAGCATTCAGTTTCAGTTATGGAAATCAAAAACAGGATTGACAGTTCTGTCAGTATTTTTTTTGCTTTTCACTCTCACCAACTTACCTGATTAAAGAAAAACTCATGCTGTCATTTCTTGGTATCCCTCTGTCATTAAGAGAATCTTGTTTTTGTAGCTGCTTGTTTCCACTTGAGTGGTTAAATATTATTATATTTTAACTTAATTGTTTAACAGTTATGTCGCACTTGATGCCATGTAGCTTATATTGTACAGAGGCATTTGAAGATGAGAATGACAATTTTCAAGACAGGGAATGAAACCGGATACTTGCTAATATTTACAAATGAAGACTCTGTAGTTTAATGTTACATGTCCACATGATCTGCTGTTTATGTTCATGTCGCATTGTGGTTTCAAGAGTCGTAAAGTTGAGGTCTAGGCTACTTTATGTAAATCGGGGACTGAACTATAAAAATTGAATGCTGTCGATTTAAAATGAAGAGAGATTTTGCTACTGTGTTGCTTATTTTTCATCTAAAAAGCCTTCAGGAACACATTTCAGTGAGCAAGTTTCGTAATATAAGAGAAGAGAGAAGAGCAAACAGGCCAAGTGTGGCTGTCGCCCAATCAGTTGCAGCCAAGAGTTAGCACCAGAAACCCCCAGTGGACACGTAACGTAACCACTGTCATAGCCATCAGTACTGAAATAAATGTTTCAAATACGCATTTGAAAAGAATCATGACCTCAGAATCGAAAGACAAATTAAAAAATCTTGTTACAACCTTTTCATGCACAGAAAATAACATGTTTTCAATAAAATAGGACCCCACTGAAGATGCAGATTAAAAGATGTGTGGACTAGTGCTTCTTTATCAGATTATGTTAACACACAGTTTAGCTGGATGAAGAGCAGGGTGCTTGTTAGTCAACCTCTTTTCAACCCAGAAGAAACCAGCAGACAAATTGGACATTTCTCTTGTGCCCCATCCTGCTGCCTCTTGGGGTCTGCAATTAGCACTGGAGGAAGGAGGGTGTTTGTGTGTTCGGGTGTCAGTGGAGTGTGGAGGAGGCAAGGGGTGGTGGGACTGTGTGAAACATTTTCATCTTTCAATCTGAACGCAGTAAGGAAGAAAAACACGCCCTGAGGCAACTGTTGACGTTGCGTTCAGAGCCGCTCTGTGCTGAGCCCGTGCTCCGTATTGTTATAATGTATTTATATAACGCTGCTAAATGGCAAGACCTGTTCCACATTCATCTACATGAAGCACTACTGTATTGCCTAAGGGTGGAAATAGACATGCACACACACACACACACAGGCGCAGATGAGATCGTTAAGCAAAGCCCTCCCATTGCTACCCCCAGCCCTTAACATGCCCTGCGTTCACTGTTGATCCCCCCACTCACTTGTCACTCGTGATTGCCAAAAAGCAAGGCACCATATGCCATTCTGTTTGTAAGTGCGACCACCCCCTGTGTCATCTTAAATACACCCACACATATGCACATGAAGACTCAGACACTGACGCACACACCTACATTTAATGAACACACACACACGCACACACACACGCACACACACACACATACACACACACCACAGACACAATTTTCCTGTTGCAGTCAAAGACAACGACAAAGTGCAATTCCCCTCAGCAAACGACGCTCAGATGATGAAAGTGAACGTTTTCCGCCTCTGATTTTTGATGTGCAGCGTGGATGTGATCAGAGAGGCCTCACATTGCCACTCTCTTCTCTCTCTCTCTCTTTTTTCTCCTTCTCGGCATTATGCAGTCTGTTCTATCCCCCACCCCTGCTGTAACGGGAAACACTCACACAAGACGAGAGCAAACAGTTTCCAACTGCTTGTTAATTCTTGATCTGTTAGTGTGCCTAGCAGGTGTTTTCCTGGGAAAATGGTCACTTGTACCTCCAGTGTCAATGGAGGGTCAACTCTGATCCCCCCCTTCCTTTCACTGTAAATATTTTGTCTTTTGTAGGTGATAATACTGGATATTTTGTCCAGAATTGTTTGCCTTTTGAGCTTTATTCCCAGTTGACAATTTCTGCAGGATGGATCTTTCACATTTTTTTTTTTTGTCACTTTTTAAAACATCTATTAAGAATCATCTGGCTGTGTGAGACTGGCTGTCATTATTCTTCATGAACTGGTGGTTCATCATTATCACCCTGGCTGACTGGCTGACTGACAGCAGTCACTGATTAACATATTGACTCTAATTGACTGTCTGGCTGGCAATCTAAATGACTGACTTAAGTGGAGACTTACCGACTGGCTGGCTGACCGGCTTACTAACGAACACAGCCACGTGGCCGGTTCACTGACTCACTAATTAACTGACCGACCCACTAAATTTTCGACTCTTTGCTGACTGACTGATTGACTTGCTGTCTGCAGACTGACCGACTGATGGTTGCACTGACTCATCTGTCACCAGTTGTGTTTTCATCACTATGGGAAGGAAGCCTCGATATCAGCCCGGCTGTCTGACTGACAGGCACATTTCCATTTTTTCCCATTAGCTCTGATATGGAAAGAAATGGGAAGAAATGAAGAGTTATGAAAAGAGTCTGGGAAGAAATAGACTGGTTGCTGTATGTGTGTGAGGGTGTGTGTGTATATTTATTCTAATGGACGAGACCAACCATCCAGTCTGTTTCATCCTTATTGACTTAGTTCTATCTATCTTGTTGCATTTGTCTATAATGTACGATCAGTGTAGGAAGGATTGGGAACAAGCTGCTGATACTGAGCTGCTGCCTGATTTGCACATTGAATTTCTTACTCACATCTTTCCTCAACCTGGTCTCTCCTCTATCTACATCTGTACTTCATGACTGAAATGGACGTCATAGGTGAAACCAGTAAGTGATCAGAGCCATCTTTACCCAAACACATTAATTCAGTTATTATTTACTCGGCCCCCATACTGATGGATCTTGAGGCCTCTGGAGACTTGGATTATGCCGGATGAGCTGTATGGAGTTGCTTTTGCTTTTATTAATGTTTTAAAACAAGTCCCCATCTACTTCAGTTGTTTAGGAGATTTCTTTTTGACTCTGGGGCTCTCAGTAGACAAACATGATTTGAGCACCACTTCCTACTGAAATTAAGATCTTGTTCTGCCAGACCCAATGTTTTATCTGATACAATTCATCTATTTTGAGCACCGCTGCAGGATGCATGGGGGTGAGATCATGTATCCTATTGTGGCAATGTGAGATGATTTATTGTACTGATGATAATGTTGATCAAAGTCAACGTTTTAGTGCCGTACCAGCAGACTACAGAGCAACTACTTTCCTGGAAACCTCCTCAGTTCATCCTCTGCACACTGCCATACATTTAAATTTTTTTTTTTCCCAACCCTGACCCCAAGTCTTTAAACTTCAACTCTGGTACTAACTTACAAAAAAAGCATACTGCACATTGAACATGAACGCTGTTGATGATACCTAAGCCGTGCAGCATCACCTTCTTTTGCCAATGCAGATTGGTTAGTATTAGTTTTGTATTATGAGTAAGTGATGTGTAAGTGTATCGCATACATATGCTTGTGTGTCTGTATGTATGTGTGTGAGTGCAACCCTGTGTGCGTGCATGTAGTGACTCATAAACCACGGCAATGAAAGCTGAATGTGACAGCTGCTACATAATCAGATTACTACTGCTTCAATTTGGGCCTGTGTGTGTGTGTGTTAATGTCTGGTCATTTGGACAGGACCCAGCTCAGTCAGTATTGGTCGGACTGTCAGCGCATGTGGCCAGAACACATTCACTCATACTGATCCTGTTACCACCACTGTTCTTTAGATAGTCCAAAGACATGGCCTCTGCTGTGTGCTGTACACGTACACTACATGTTTTTAGGTGCAGGTTGGTTCACAGAAGGTATCTGAACCAGAACAGCAGAGCTTAAAAGGAAGCGTAGCGTGTCAGTGTGTCACACAGGCTGTGCTTTTACATATTCTGCTCCATTTAATGCAGGCACACCAGCCCTCTCATCTTTCCCTTTCATCTTTCAGTTTCTACATTCCTCCTCTCACTCTCCGACTCTTGTTGAATTCTCTGTGAAGCTAATTAATTTTGAAAAGGACATTTTTTTTATAGCAAAGTCCTCCAAATGCTTTTTGGCTTTCCCTTGGGGCTATCTTATCACGTCCAGATTCTCATTTTTCATGCATTAATGTAGATCTTTTTACATTTTGTCCTCTCAGTAACATAATTTCTTTTTTACTGCTGAGTCCAGCATCCAGACTTACTGTACACGTACACATAATTGAATTCTTGTCAGGGTGAAAATCACATACCTGCCTGTGCAGCAGATTAGTTTTCTTTACACAAAGCCAACATATATATATATTGATGATTTGGAGCTGGGTGCCTTTCTTCAAATGGTCTCAGCATTGTTAGATTTAATGCCAGCTACCTCCCAGCTGCCATGTCTGACCTGGAATACATCCTGCTGTCTGAAGCGGAAATTGAACCAGTGACCTCAGTCAAACTATATTTCTAGGCCAGCTAGTCGCCCACATGTGTGTTTTACCCCTGTGTGTGTCTCCAGTGTGGATATTGTGTCCACCACAAGGGCATTTTGTCACCTCCCAGCTGGTCTTATCAGAGTCTTGCAGAGCTACGAGGCGTTGCAAAGGTCATCCACACCACAGGAGGCAGCATCCACACTGCAGACTCCCCACAGCGCTATTTGCTCTGTCTCTTCGTCTCCTCGCGGCCCTCTAAAGATGGTTTGGAGCCTCTTTTCTTTGTTTTTCAGCGTTAGGGTTAGTGAGTGAAGGGACTCAGCTGAGGTCGGAGGTCATTATCACAGTCTCTAGGCCACAGTGACATTTCCTCTTTCCTTATTTCAATCTCTGTGCAAGGAATGAGGACAGAGAGTGACTAAGACAGACAGAGAGGAAGGATTGCACAGAATGTCCTCAACTTCCTCATTATCTCCTTGGCTGCTTATGCCCTCATGTAGAGCTGGCTCACCGTGCTTCATTACTGTAAGGAGACTATCTTAAGGGAGGAATGGCAGGCTTCCAGTTGGCTCTATCAACCTGTCAATCACTCTGGTCTAATCTTAGCTCTGCCCCTCAGTGCTGCCCATCATTTCCTGGCACCATGGAGCAGCGACCAGATTCTGCCTGCCTAATTCCCCTGAAATAGATAAGGACTTTAATGGATGGCCTACTCAATTATGCAATGATGTTTTGTTGTCTTGCGTGTTTTGCTGTGGCGCTCCAAACTGCGCCACTGTGGTTTGTCCTTTTTTTCACTCGTCTCTTCTGGAAATATAGATCGGCTCAACTGCTTCAGTGCATTTTTTTTAGACAAAATAAATACTAAACTTTCAAGACTTATTGTACATTAAAAAGCTGTATAAACTGCCCACCTTTTGTGATTTATTCTGCACAATACATATGTGATACTGAATGCTGTTGTGTACCTCATTGCTCCACACACACACACACAAACACACACACAGTGCTCTGCCACTCTGCCCGTCATTCTCTGCTGTTGTCACAGTAACCATCTCACCTTCCCTTCACAGTCCCGCCCTAATGAGACCACTGGAGGACAGAGAGAGAGAGAGAGAGAGAGAGAGAGAGAGAGAGAGAGAGAGAGAGATAGTGGCAAAGGGATGTAAGAGAGATGCAGACACAGAGAAACGCCAAGATGTATCACAGGGAAGATAGGCAGCATGTAGGCAGAATCGTCATTGTCTTGTATCTTCTTTTTGCATGCAAGAAAACCCTCTCCGTCGACTTGCCAGGATCCTTCAAGAAACAAAAAGCTCCTGCCCCGCCAGCAACATCCACTGATTACACTGCGTGCTCATGACCACACCACAAGTTCAGTTTGCTGCCTGGGCATTTCCATATAAATCCAATAACATTATCGTTAATAGATAATTACCCTGCACTGCATGATTTGTGACCGCAAACACAGATTAAAATTCAATTAAAGGTAAAAGTGTGCGTGGGTGCTGCCTGTTCGGCTTTGCTGAGTGGCTCCATTTAAACCCAATAAATCACATTCAGTGATTATATCTAATGTTCATGTGTGTCATAAGCCTGAACATGTGCACTCAGTTGATGGAAGCTGAATTAAACAGGGTTTTAACACCACAATGATATTGTATGATTTTGATAACAGCCTCACATCAAGGTTCACAAACAAATAGATACAGCAGATATAAAGAGAAAGATGGAATGAGGCAGAGCAGAGCAGCAGTATGATGTTAACATCTGTTCCTTTACGTACTTTTAAAGTCTCTCCATCTGCTGTGGCACCATAAAAGGTCTAAACGAAGTGTATGAGGCCCCTGGGCTCAGCACAGATTGCCAATTATACACCTCAACGTTTCAGGAGACCTTTAGTGGTTCAGACCTGAGTAGTTCATCTGGGAAAACACATCTGCCAAATGTTAATAGGCGGGCCTGTTGGATCGGAATATGAGTGTGTGCAACAGGTTAAGAGGCTCTCACTTGAATGCGTACAGTGTGTTCTAGTCAGGGAGCAAATGCAAGGAGCCATACAGTTTGTGCACAGTCTTGTCAAGTAGATGCGTGTGCCCGAGTTGTGTGTATGTGTTTGGCATGTGATGTCTGACTTGGCACTACCTGTACATTTTTTATTGGTGTTTTACTGGTTGTTATTGGCTATTAGCCCAGGTTCAATCGAGGCTCATTTGCATGGAGTGCTAAATGTTTGTGTCGTTAACTGACATCTCACTGGGACAGTCATTAACAGAGTTTCTAATGGCCTCACATTTAACCTTAACAATGCTTGACTAGCATCTAAACACCCTACACACACATAGACACACACACATAGCCCACAGGTACATTTCCCTTACACTCAGTTAATAGATAACTCAGATAACTGTTGTACCTGTTATGGCAGGATGACTTACATCCTTAAACATTTGTGTTGGTACACAATACTAATACTTGGGCCTGAGCAATGGTTTAATGAGTGGAGTGAAAACACCATTGTGCTAGTTTAGGTAAGTTCATTTTTGGCTCACTTGTGCTGTATTTATTAAGAACTTGGTCTGTAGGTGAACCAATGTTGTGGTAGAGCTAATTGCTAACAAGCTACCAAACCAGGAACTTGCCAGTGCTAGTCAATCATAATAGTTTTTCTTGAAAGCTGATTTGCCAATGGTCAGTTAGTTCACTAGGTGCTAGCTGCCAGTTAGCTGCATATAAATGCAGATACATTTTTTTAAAGAGCATGTCAAAGCTACGAGATTGCATTTCGATTGATGTGTTCCAGCTATTTTGCCCTCACCTCGACCATTAACCTGCATTAAAACAAGACCTTCTCAAACATGATTGGACAGTGCAACTCAAACAACAAACTGAAACCAGAATGAAAACCAAAATCATGTCCTTTGCCAAAAGATTCTGCATTCATATGCAGATATTTGTTTGTATAGATTAGTAACCTGTCAAAAGGCACTGTAACACTATTCATTCAACAGACATGTTTTTGTTTTATGTCTGTCTTGTAATTTTCTTCAAACTTTTTCTCTGTGGTGCAGCAGTTTATACTGACTGTATACTCAGAACATGGTTCATACCTACTACCTATTGTCATGTCACAGACACATGGTTGTATTATTGAGTTTTTATAAGTTGTCTCTTCATCCTTACATTGTCAGAGTAATGCACACTGAAATACACACAGACAGCACACAAACAATTCACACTCACATCATCTGTGTGATGAATGATGAATATCCTGACATTGCTCTAGCCTTTACAGTCCAGTTCATTCCCAATCAACTTCCCTTGTCAATATTTACTATCGTCTGCCTCCGTCGTTTCATCAGCTGCCTTTGCTGTGCTCTCGTTTCTCACCGTCAACTTAATTAGTCACATCTCTCGGTTTAATTACATCAAGTGGAAGGAAGTTGCAATCTCAAGTAGATCAAATTAAGCCCTATGCAAATCCTGAAGTGTCTCGTTGCTGCTGTCTATGGCAACAATGTCTCTATCTCCTTTATTTCTGTTGGGAGGAGTGACGTGAGGCTTGTCATCAGTCGCTAAATGAAATCTTACACTGGAAATCACTCCTATTAGGCTGGTTAAGTGGTTGACTGTCTGTTTAAGTTTCCACTGAGAAGTGACTAATCTCCCCTGTGTGTGTGGGCATGCGCACACGTGTGTGTGTCTGTATGAGAGAGAGCGGAACACAGAAAGACAAGAAGAGAGAGAAAATCAAGAAAAAGGCATGACATAGCTTGATTTTTTTTATTTGAGTTTTTTTTGTTAACACAATCGAAAATCATCCTCATCGCTATGATGCATCACTGAAATGTGGACTGACATCCAAGTGATTCAAATATTGTAAAAGGAGCTAGACATTTAAAAAAAAAAAACAAAAAAAAAAACCTGGAATATGAGTTGGTCTTTGAGGCTAGAAGTTGATGAAGATTAGAATGAGGCTAAAGTCATCAGTATTAAAACTAAACTTTTAAAATAAAAATTATATTAAATCTAGATTTGTGGCCAGATTTGCACATATATGTGTTCTAAGCAACAATAGAATTGACAACACCACGAACATGAAGCAATGCTAACCATACCTTCCTAATACCTACTTGAATTAATTAATTGATTCAAAAAACTGGTTAAACTGACAATCAGAGATGGGCACAAATACATCAGAAAGTACCTTGTTACAAATTAAACAAATTAAGTGTTTAATTGCCTCAATATGGGTTGGATTTTGTTGTGCCGGTAGTTGAGTAGCAACAGACAGGAGCAATGCAATTCAGTCATTGTGTTCTGGTCATGTAGCATGCAGTGGATATACCAAAAATCTTAAGCTGAAAACAGTTGTTTGATGCATCTGGAAAGGCTAGTGTGAACAGGGTGTTAAACCAAAACAGCAAATTGATAAAAACCAAAAGGCTCCTAACAGCCAAGGAGAACTGCAGCGTTGGGTGTAATTCTTTGTAGGTTTGTTCAAGGATTTATATTAAACATGTCCTGTAGAGCTAGACCTTCGTTAATACTCTAAGTCACCTTTTTACAAGTTGTCCTGATGGCACTGAAACTCAAGAAAAGTCCTGAATCTGTCACAGAACTTTTTGTACCACGATGTGTGAAATTGTGGCAGGAGCAAGCCAGTGTAACGTGACCTTTGCTTCATGTACACCATCCCAGAAAGCAGCCTTTAATTAATATGCCTTGGCGAATGAAAACTGTGACCTTGTGCCGTGCAGATTTCTCTCACCAGTCCCATCCACTCCATCATTAAAATTCCAGCCAGGGTCCTCTTCCTACCTCGCGAGCCCCTGCCCTTCCTCTCTTTCTCCCTCGCTCTCCTTTGCTTCCCATTCTTCTGTCCTCTCTCCACACACGAGAAATGCATAAACCATGTGAGCGCACACACGCAGCCTTGGCTGACAGTTATGAGAGGATAAAAGTGAATTTGGGAAGGGCAGCTGCTATGAGGATCGGCCCTAGCCATCATCCATGCCACGCTGTGCTGCATCTTAAAATGTTTCATGACACAGGCAGGGCATGCTGATAAAGATACTTTTAATCGTTCTTTTAAATGATGACATTTAGAATTTTGCTCTCTGTTTTGAAAAATATTCATTGTACTATAACTGATGACATTTTATATGAGGCTCTGTGACTTATCTCACTTGCACAAGGTGATGTTTGGATTTAATGTCTTCCTTATTGTGCAAATAAAGGAAAAAAGTTAAATGAGGAATGTGAATTTATCCAAATCAAAATATCAGTAGGCACAAAGACAGCTTCTGTGCGGTAGTTACTCTGGATTACATTTCATTTACCTTGCTATTATGGGACCAAAGTATACCATGTAAAGGACTGATAAATGTACTCATGGGACTTTAATCTTTTACACATGCTTTGCATTAATAAGGAGATCTTGTTCCTTGTTCATTTGAAGAGGCTGGTGTTCTGCTGGACACGTGGTCCTCTATGATACCTTGAAACAACTGGCTATTGTTCACTGGTAACCTGGATGATCCCTGAACATTAAATAATGCATTATGAGGCCAGCTGTACAAAGCACCTCAGGAGGTCTATGTATAACACACACCAGAGATGTGACCTAGAATAAAACTGGCTAACTGAGTTCAGCCATCCTTAACAACAACAAATTAATAATCATAAGAATAACAATCAAAGTCCTGAAAATAACCTAAAAATAAAAACAGTACGTAAGAAATACGATTCTGATTAAACAAGACATAACCAAGAATTTGGACTCTCATTGACCGTTATAGTATAAATATATGTATAATTATGTGCAAAATAACATAATTATCAGTATTATCTTTGTTCTGTTTAATACTTTGTTCCCCTGTTTATGTAAATTAGAGTAGAGAAGATACACATTTTTTATATGCAGTAATGCAACACAGACATGAATGTATCCGGGGCTACAAAAATACAGAGATTATGAATACTGCATGCTGCAGTACATTTTTTGGTTAGAAAAATTAATTAATCGGTCGACTTGCATACATAGTATTTGATCATCTCCACACATTTCTTAAAAAGTTAATATCATGGTCTTTTAATTAACTTAAAGTCATAAAAGATGTGCATGGAACCATAGAAAGCTCCTACTTAAGATGATGGTTTATATTATATTTAGTTAATTTATTCATAATCACATTACTCCACATATCTGTGCAATATATATCCAGTTTGTCCAATGCAGCCATATTGTCCTATATTAAATCTGATTTATTGTGCAATACCAATTTTTTAAGCATTAATTTGTTTATTCTTGTGCAATCACAGACATCCTTTTGCAACAACTACTTTCAAAGTATTGCAAATATTCTGATGTTTTTCTTCCAGCTGCATCAAAAGAGTGCAGTATACTGTACATGTTTTATAAATGATACATGAACAATAATATTTTACACTAAACGTGATGGCAATCAGTGGTCCACACAGTCTGATAAGAAAATTACATGGAATGTAATCAGTGATATAAATGCATCGAGGAACAGTATGATCAGCAATAAATCTTATTTTTATCTTACTATGGCAGTATAGTGGGTGAGGTAAAATCCTCTTTTCTTCTTGTGTAGTAGTGTAGCTCTGGTTGACACTAAATGGCTCCATTAATGATCAAATGGAGGTAATTTGTGTCACAATCTGACAGCAGTGACGGGCTGCATCTGGCTGCACCCACTCTGTGTATTCAGATGAGCCAGGAGGGGCTGAGGGAGGGGAGACAAGGAGGGAGGAAGGGGGGCAGACAGAGGAAGAGGAGAGAGAGCTTTCGAAGACAGCTGGTGATGTGCAGCTGTCTAGGAGGCTGGATTACTCCCTAAAGTCTGCCCTCGGAGAGAGAGAGGCAAGAGGGAGAAAGAAAAAGAGCGGAGAGAAAGAGAAATAAATAGAAATGAAGACTGAAACAGGGACAGAGGAGGAGAGGGATGATGACTGTGAAACAAAAAGGATTTGGGCAGCCAAAAGACGAGGAAAGCAGTACAGAACAAGAGAAAAAACAGATGAAAGTTATTGTGATGGAGGAGGAGAGTGAGAGAGATGGGAGAGAGAGAATGATGGGAAAGATCATCTGAGATAAACAGCAGACAGAGGAGAGATCAATGCTCAGCATCAAGTCCTGCAGATGATATTTATGCTTTATACTCTATATGCTATATACTATACTGCTTTATATTTATACTCTCAGCCTTTTGCATATAAATGTTTGGAAACATTTCAGTCAATTTACACCTTTTTACAAGAACACTTCAAGTAAATTATATTGGTTCTTTTTGAAAAAAAAAAAAAGTGAAATAGTCCAGGATATCACCCTTTATCATTATCATGAAATTAACTTTGTGTTGCCCTGTTGATACCAAGATATTCTCCTTTGTTACTTCACTATTGCAAAGTTGCAAAAAGAACGTCCTCTTTATCTGGCTGTTAATTTGAATGCATCATGTCGATAATGAAACGTAACACACAAATACACTAAACCATTGTTCTAGAGAAAATTAACCGTTGCAAGTTTGAAACAGTATATGAAATTGAGAGCTCATTCTTGACGATGGAAACAGTGAGCCTGGGAACCAGATAAATGTTCTGATTTCATGTTTTATTGAGTTACTTTTTGTGACTTTTTTCTTACAAGCTTACATTGAAACAAAAAGCAGTTGTAAAATGCTGGATATTTTTTTCTTGGTGACACAACCCAGGTGAAATGACTAGGGAAGTCCCTAGTGTGAATGCTCTATGGGTCGTACAATGCTGAAACCTAGATAGGCATACTAAAATCTGGCTAATGTCAGAGAGGTGTCACCAGGCCAGATTTGAAAAGTCACATTTCACATGTTTTGCAGCTCTGAGTGGTTATAAGTTTATACAATTATACCTGGAGTCATTTTGGTTTGTGCCCCATGGAAGAATGAAAGTGAACTGAGCGATTCCAGACTAATGCACATTTGCAAATCAATCTGGTGATGCCATGGTAGAAAACAGTTGTTTATAGTCCATTACACAATGTTTTGATTGTATCTTCCTCAGCAGATGGAGCAGATTTCCATTTTTACTCAGCTTTCTTAAGAATGTTCATCCCATGTTGGCTTAAAACGTTTAGTTTCGTATCCTATGATCTTCTTCAGCAAATGGATGTATCTTTGTTCTGCCTAACTTAACAATATGTAGGTAAATGTATACATTAACATCATGTACCAAAGACCAATACATTAAAACAATGTCTTTTTAGACTCCCTGTATTTATTTATTTATGTTCTGTTAAGGTATTTAGGTTTCCAGTCCTATATATCTGTAAAGGCTCCTAAATGCTGAATATGAAATGTGTATGGTCCTCAGTATTTGAGCCTTACCGTTCCTCTGCTGTGTATGCAAGGTTGTGTTTTCTTTGAACACTCGATGTCAGCAACTCAGAGAAAATGTCTTCCACAGACACACTTTGAACACTGGCCATGCATGAAGTCTGATTCTGAATATTACTCCCCACCATGTCACCAGGAAAAATTTCCTGTGCCTTTGTTGTCAGTTAAGATTTTGATTCTGATCAAAGTGAACATGATATCCTCTCCCGCTCGGAACATAACAGAAGAGTGTGCGAGGTCAGTACCGGCTGGAGATCAGTAGCAGATGCTGCCAAAGAGCAGGAACAGTAGCTAGCTGGCTGGCAGGCTGCTAAAATAATCAGTCTGTCTTCTGCCCATGTGTTCCCCTCAGACTGAACTAATATAGTTTTTGCTGGGTAATGATACCGAGACGCAAGCTCACATTCCCCCGTAATTGATCCTGCCGGCTACCGCCACACACTAACGAGCTAAACGAGGAGGAAAACCCTCCTAGCAACTGGAGGGTGAGAGAGGCTGAGGGAGAAGGAGAGAGGAGAGGGATGTTTTAGACAAGCAAATAAATGCAAGTGAGTCAAACTAAGGTAAAAGACGGAGGAAAGCTTCTAATACAAAGACAATGAGATTTTGATCCGTTGCTATGATGGCGGCATGCTGTAAGGAGATCAAAGCAGGTAGTGTAAAATGGTTGAAGAGTGCAGGAGCTGCTTGAGTATTCACTTTCTTTTTTCTCTCTATTCCAGAGAGAGAATGAGCAGAGAGAGGAAGAGAGAGAGAGAGAGAGAGAGAGAGAGAGAGAGAGAGAGAGAGAGAGCAGTGCGGACAGAGCACCAGTGCACGCTACCTCTTTCATCTTTGACAACATCCACAGGGGGATTGGGCTATTGTGAATTTGGAGTGAAATATTTCAAAGGGCTGTTGGAGTAGAGCTGGGGCTGGGCTTCTTGGCTTGGTTCAGGCTGTGTTTCAGAGAGATGAAACACACCTGGTTCCCAGCCTTCCCTCTGATTAGACAAGGTTTTGTAGCCGATGCCACGGGCACTCACTGATTAATCTTGTCTTTATTTAATGACCGACTGATAGGAACAGATAATATTCCTCAAGTACATTTGTATCTGGCAGAGCCATCAAAGGCAGAGCTTTTGTCTCAGAATGGACTTGTCTTTGTTAACCTTAAGCCTTTCATTTTTATTCATATTGCTTTGTGATAATCTGATTTTTGATCGGTTGAGCTCAGTGCCAGAGGTTGCATGATTACTTGATTATTGTTGATAGATGCTGAGCACATGATCAAGATGTTTTTCTGCAGAATATTACATTGTCGATATGCCTAAATACTAGACATCATCATACACTATACCTGGTCATGTTGTCTTCTGATACTGCAGAGCTCAATTCTAAACCCTCCTTTCTCTCTTCCTCTCTGTTTCATGCTTTCCTCATCCCTCTCTTGGAAACAGGTAAGTCTTATTGATATTCTGAAGTGAAAAATGTTGATTTGGTGTCCACAGAATGGGCCGATATCTGCACATTGTGAGAGCTGCACCGGTGGTTCTCCCTTGGCTCTTAATCAATATCTCTCAGATATACACTGCTAATACTGTAGCAAATGAGGGAAAAGAGACAAACGAGCTAAACTCAGCAAAGCGTAAACAATGCCCGTTCTGAAAGAGTGTGTGTGTGTAGGAGAGAAAAGCCCCATCTGTGTGCATGTATGTGTGTGTTTATGTATTTGTGTGTTTTTTTTTTTGGCGCGTGTGTATGCAAGCAATTGCGTGCATGCGCCTACTGTTGTCTGCCGAAACGGAGATGGAAGCTGCTGAATATTCATAGCGTCTGTGCACGGTTGGGGCCGAGAGATAAGACGTTTATGTTCTGGCAGCCGGAGAGGGAAAGAGTGTGTGTGTGTGTGTGTGTGTGTGTGTGTGTGTGTGTGTGTGTGTGTGTGTGTGTGTGTGTGTGTGTGTGTGTGTGTGTGTGTGTGTGTGAATGGGGGTGGGGGGCAATGGGCGCGGCGGAGATGTGTCGACATCAGTGGTTTAATGGTTTGAATCTAACTTGGGCCAATTAAAAGGCATGCCGCGTGCACCGGGGTGGGCTCCCATTCATTTCGGGGGAAATTGAGGTTGAAATGAGCCATTGTCGGGCCACGTGGCCACTGTGCATACTGAGCGGCAGGCCTGCAGTGGCTCTCCAAAACGGTGGATAGAGGACAGAGAAGAGTCTTTGACTGTGGACAAGGAGAGGCAGTGTTCGCTTTTGAGAGTGAGAGGAAGGAGAGAGAGAGGAAGGGAGATGCAGGAGCGAGGGATGGAGACAGATGCGGAGAGACAGAGGGAAAGAGGAAGAAGTAGGGAGAGAATGACAAGAGGCCGGAGAAGAAGGCGCAGAAAGAATGACAAGTGTATACGTAAATAAGAGAGAAATGGACAAAGAAAGTGGAGAGAGGCAGAGATGAAAGAGGAGGGGGGGTGTAAGAGATGTAAGATGACAGGGGGAAAGAGATGGAGAGCAGAGGGAGAGAGCCATATGGATGCATATAGATCCAGACCTTTCACTATGTATGGGGGTTGCCTGGCTGGTTGGTACAGTAGCTCTTGCCCTCTTGACGTCAGCTGGACAGAAGACTGTGGAAGTGCTGACTGAGCCCGAGGCGCGCACACACACACACACACGCACACACACACACACACACAAACACACACACACACACACACTCACAAACACAAACACACAGCACACACAAGTGAAAATGCCTGCCAAGACGGTCCCTGAAAATTGTACATCACAGCATATCAAGCAAACGTGTGTGTGCGTGCACACGTGTTTGTGTGTGTCGTAGACGACAAGCTCCAAACTAACAGATGCCCTATCAGATCCCATACATAGATAGCACGATTCCTGTCCATGCCGTCACTCTCTATCTTCAGCCTTTACAACATGGCTCCCAGATGAGCGCATGTTTCTGACTGCTAACAAGCCCCCTTGTCAAATAAAACAAGCTAACATTTTTTCATCATCATGAGTTCTTAGCATCCAAATCCAGATTTGAGCTGCCAGAGGCGATTATGTCACAACACTGTCCAATCGAGAAACATTCCCACACTGTTCGGTGTGTATCACTTCCTGTTTTGTCCCCCCCTTGGCCCCTGTGTGCCTGTGTGATTGGATGATAGCATGTATCCCTTTGAGGCTCAGTGCCACGTTGGCTGTGGAAGGAGTCCGCATACAACCTTTGGTTAATGTCAGACGTCACAGACTTTTATGTCACCCCCGGATGACAACATGACTTGACAGGAATCTTTAGTGACTTTTTTTTTCCTGGAGTGTGTGTGGTCTCCTTCACAGAGGAATGCAGGGCCTCATCAAGGATATTTCAGAGCAGTGGGGCTACATTAATTATCCTTGTTAGTTGTCTTGTTGGAGAAAGGGCAGTTGTACAAAAGCATCACCGACTGTGCTGTCATACGAGTGTATAGAGTGTGTGTGTGTGTGTGTGTGACCATGAAGACTACCATAAAGAGCACCAACAGAGGACAGCGGAGGTATCTAGGGTGATTTCATCGCCACTGCCAGACACACGCATCAGTATGAACTTTGAGCCTCTCAAAGGTTCTTGTTTTTATTCTTTTTGATATGCATCTCTTTGACGCAAGCCCGAGTCTGCCAGATACAAAGCACTTTGCTCAAAGCACAAACAAAGGCCTTCCATTATTGCGGTAGCACAGCTTTGAGTATGTTTGGTGAACAAAATGGACGCAGTGAAGTCTACCGAAGTTCACAAAAAAAAAAAAACAGCATTAATATTTCAAGCCTGGAAACTTTTGTAGAAGAGACTGAGGGCAGGAAGAGCAGACGTGACAGAAGAGAGCCTGAAAAAGGCAGATATTATATGAAAACTGAACATTTGGTCCAGTATAACAGTATGTATATTTTATTGATTTCCAGTGGGTCAAACTATCAAGAATGATAGGGCGTGATACAAATATGAGCTTTAGCCCTAGCTTAGAGCACAACAGAAAGTTCATACAAATAGATACACAGAAACAAGGGTAATCAGACATAATGAAGGCATAAGACCTACATGGTAATGTATATCGAGATCTCATCCATGCTAGACTGCTGCTCAAAACTGATTTTTTTGTCTGAATCCCAAACGAGTCCGAGAGTAACCCAGCCTGACATGAACCCAACTAGCTTTTTGTCTTTTTAAGTCTGAACTCAACTTGAGTCCCACATGATCCCGAGCATGTTTTCTTCCTGAAAAGTAACAAATAGCCTCTGTTTTGCATCCAAAATGTTGTCACATATCACGTATCACTTATTGTTATGCTATATTTATTATTTTTTGCACTATATTTTCACTAAAAGAACTTGAAAGCACCATGTCAATTGATGCGATCGACATGGACCTTGGCACGGACAGGTTTTCAGCTCATAGGGACTTGATCTAACATATTGTGCAGTATGTGTGTCTTCTGTTTCCCGTTTTTCCTTCCACATTTGTCTGACCTGCTTTTTCTCTCTGCAAACACTGACTTTCATTAATGCCTACATATGAAGCAACAAACACCCTAGTGCTCGCAATCCTGCCATGTCTTCCCCTCTCCCTGACATCCCTGTGACCTGCTATCTCAGGTAAATTAGGGCCTGAGGCGAGTGTGGGTTTCTGACCTTTTCCTTGCTTCACTGAGTCATTTCGCATAAAGAGCACTGCCGGTGTTGTGAGATGACTTTTATTGTCCCTACTGTTGGTTAATATTGAAGCACAGACATGATCATTTTGCTAGAGGCCGTGTCTGTCCGAAGTGTGATATGCAGTTATGTGGGTTATGTCAAGCTGCCATGCACTGTTGGAATCATTTAGCCTGGATTCTTAACAGGATTATTTGCTGTTGTTTCACTCTTTTGTTGATCAGTAGTATGTACCTATGATATTATTGATGCAAAGATTTTTTATGAAACAAATACATTTTGTATCTTTTTATTGTTAACAGCGATAGAGAGATTATTCAGCGAGGAAAAAACAACAACAACAAAAAAAGGAACAAAAACATTATTTTAATGTTTTATCCTGACAAACTGCCTACTAGCTTATGCAACCCCTGGTTAGAAAATCTCAATTAACAGATAAATGTAAAACAATCTTAGCACAATTTTGCATCACAGCTAGTGTGATGTGATATTAATAGGACTGCATAAATGCTGACCTTTTTCGGAAGCTTTTAAAAGGGCAGCCATCAATAATGCCACATTCTCCCATCTCATCGTAATTTATGACAAATGCCATCAATACTTTTCATAGCATGTCTTTCTTCAATAAAACAATCGATAGATAGATTTATATCCTGTTCTTAGGGTACTTTATGGCACTTTGACAAAGGTGTACAGTGGTGGAGCGTAAACTGCCACAACTTGAAATTTGTGATGTTAACCTCATCATGTTACAGAGAATTTCATACCAAGTGTGGCTCTGTTTTTAATTTATACTGGTTTTTGTTTGCCTTGTGATGCCCACTGACTGGATACATAATTTATTCACCCATGAGTTGAGATTATACCAAGCCTCTGAGACAGGAGAGCATCTGTACTCACCGAGGAATCAAAGCTATTTTCCATTTGTTGTTGACATGGATTTGAAAAAAATGAAAGATTGTGTTGTGTATTCCAGAAGATTGACCCATAGCTTGATACTAGAGATATTTGAGCATGAGTGTGCGGTTGGATCGATGGTATTGTGATATTGTTGTAGCTTGTGTGTGTTTGTGTCTGTGTGTGTCTGTGTGTGTGTGTGTGTGTGTGTGTGTGTGTGTGTGTGTGCGTGCATGCGTGTGTGTGTGTGTGTGTGTATGTGTCTGTAAAGACAAAGATGTCTGCTCCTGAATCTTTCCTGCACTTGCTGACAGGTGGGCTTAACAGGCATGTTTTCTTGAAGCCAGGAGCAGAGAGTGCTGTTTCAGTTTCCGATATGAGTTTCCAACATAAGTCAAATACATTTAATGTATGGCTAAGATACGCATTTGTGGAATCACAATTTTGATTTTAAGTCAATAATTGAACAAAATGGGCTTTCACTCTTGATTTGCTAGATTACAAAAATACTAATATGACAGTTACACCTCACTTGATACAATGAGGCCATGGAAAATGTACGTGTAAAAGAAAAACAATGATCTCTGATCCATACAAACAGTACTTGATAGTCCAACAATGGCAGAAAGTAAAGTTTAAATCAAAAATTGCATTCAATTGTAAACCTGAACCCAAAAGGCAAAACAAAGAAATCTCATTTTGTGAGAATTGTGACAGCCCTATTCTTTCTTTCATTTATACAATTACTTTCCCACATAGCTAATTTAATTAATTTAATTAATTTTGTTGTTTAATGGAGGCTGGAAAACACCTTTTGGACACACTAGCGCCTGTTATGAGTGTGGATCAGAACAGTCTTGCCCATTCAGATGTGATTGTTGTATTACTGCATTCACTGCACCATCATGTCCATACTGTGATTGTTCAGAACAAATACATGTACAGTTAGACCCTTCCAACTGAAAGAAAAATAGAGTATGAAGCACACAGCTCAGGTTTCATACAGTATTAAAATGCTTAGTGCATATAGAACATTATTACACTGAAAGTGCGATTTTGGTAAGAAGCTGCGATTTCTCAGAAGCCTTACAGCTTACTCTGCACAGCTACATCTTGCATAAATCGCTAATGTGGATTCCTTTCAGAAAAATGCTCGATGTGATGGATTAGAGGGTCAAGATCTTGGCATTGGTTGTCTCCCCAGCAACGGGTGAGGCCTGAGGTCTTGTCTCATTAGTGCATTTTTTACCATTGCTGCCGTGCACCCTTGCAGTTAATATAAGGACGCTGAGTGCTTCAGTTGTGTCATTGTCAGAGTTTTGTGAGTCCACCAGTCCACATCTCAGTGTTGGAGCTGAATGCAGTTGGCAACAGTTCTCAGTCATGACAATAATTTACAGTAGCTACTGGATAAAACACACATTTTGTTCTGATTTGCTGCTCATGTGTTTGTGTCCACTGTAATACAGTAGAAACTGTTTCTTGTGTGTATATAGTGTGTCCAGTAACACTGCAGCGCATCCAGGTGCAGTCTATCTTTATTATACTGTATGTGAATATCAGTATGTCATAGTATGTGTGCTTTAGACGGTGCAGAGCAACCTAAGGAATCGATTATTGAGGGGGCCTGACAGCTCTTCTCGCCGGATGCGGGAGAATACATACTGTAGCGAGGGAGCGCCATCAGTTGCCCTGACAACACCAGCGCCTGTCAACACCTCCGTCTTAATAGTGACAAATTGTACTTATTACATCAGCGTTAATTCCCCCCGATCTCCCTCAGATGAAGATACTTAGCCCCGCGCTGATCAAATTGTGTCAGCATAATTACTGGGAACAGAACCCTATTAAAAACCAGGGCCTCAGACGCACTGTCCAGACTCATCCACAGGCCTATCACTCAACATGCATCTCTGCGTAGGAAGTAAGGGGGGGGGGGGGGGGGGTTAGAGGGTAGAGGAAGGCAGGGAGATGGGAAAATGAGGGGGATGAGGAAGGAGGGAGGGTGAATGCTATACTCAGGCAGTTGTATGCACAAAGCCTGCTCGAGTCGTCCACCTTTAACATTTTCTGACAGGTGCACTAGTGCTGCATCCTCAAGAGAAATGCTTCAAAAGGTAACTGAGGAATGTTCAAACAACTTATCAAACTTTCTTAACCAAAAACTATGGCAATAAGTTGATGAGCACGTTGTATATGTCCTCCTACCAGCAAAAATAATCATATTTGATTACAAAAGCAGCAGCTATTGTCACTACTGGAGACCTTTAAAGCAGAATTAATCAATATGTATTTTATATTAACATGACTACTTCAGCAGTGGCTACTGAATATAAAAGTGGTTGCCGGTAGTGATTAGCCCACAATGAATTATCACCCAACTATTTCATTTCTTTTCCATTCTCTTGCATTTTAGTCTCATTCAGCTCATTGTTTTGTGAACATTTTGGTTCACTCTTGCCACTTGTTGTTATTCAGCTCCAGCAGGTAGAACTCGGCAATTGACCGAGAATTATTTTCAATTCTCAACAGTTATGTGAACTATAATGAATAGAGAGGAAACGGTTATTGTGCCACATTCTGTTTCTTAAAGATACTGTCGGATAAGAGAGTTGCATTTCAGCATTTCTTTCTCACATTTTAATATAATAATTTAAAATGACAGCTTAATAAATGTTATGCTTTAAATACATTGTTATGTTTATATTATTATTATTATTATTATTATTATTATTGTTGTTGTTGTTGTTGTTGTTATTTATATCTAAAGTTAAAGGAAATCCACTGTTAGTTCAATAAGTACATGTTGTTCCAAAGTAAATAATCATGAACTCATGTCATTGTCCGAACCACTTATCCCTTTCCATGGGGTTGCAGGGTGTTGCTGCTGGAGCCAATCCCAGCCTTGTCTCAGGGCGAAGGCAGGGTACTCCCTGGACTAGGGAGCAATATCAGGTTCAGTGTCTCGCTCAAGGACACTTCGACATGCAGCTCAGCCCTGCCCGGAGCTGGGATTTGAACCAGTGACCTTCCAATCACTAGTCGACCTGCTCTACCCGCTGAGCTACAGCCGCCCCATAATCATGAACTCAAATAACTTAATAGATATGATTATGATGAAAATCATATCATACATGAAGACTAGCTAAGCAGAGCATTTAGCAACTAGAGGCCCAGATATTTCCTTCAGGGATTGGTGAAGACCAAAACCAGAGCTAAAAGATAAAGTTAAAAGGTAATTTTATATCAATGATTTTGAAGGTTATAGCTATTATTGTAAGTGTTACTGTGTGCGTTGTATTACTAGTCGATTGTGTAAGTAATTAATTAAATAATAATTATTGTGATCATTATTAATTGCCTTCTATCAGAATGTGTAACACAAGAAAACTATACTGTAAGGTGTGTTAATATTGCTAAAATGGGATTCTCTTTTTCCCCAGAGTTAGAGGAAATCATTGTTTGATAGAACAATTTCATTTATCCGACGGAGAGAGGCGTTTTATTGTGAAGTCAGATGAGGAAACACGGGGTCCCTCGGGGGAGAAGTCAGTAAATGTGGACTATACAAAAAACAAATGATTAAAATTTGAAATTTCATTAAAGCTTCAGCCTAGTTTTACAATAACTGCAATTACCATAAGCAATTTTCACAGCTCTATAGATATGGATTTAGCGTTGCCAGTAGCTCAACAGTGAATTAAGTCTCTCTCTCTCTCTCGCTCTCACTCTCTCAGTGTGTTGGTCCTGAATGGCGCTGGAATGGAATTCACAAATTAGTGTCGTCTGATGGAAATGTGCTAATTGCTGTTGTTAAGCTGCTGCAATAATTAGGTTATGATGGCAGACTGCTACACATGTTGTATACACACACGCACAGACACACTCACGCACAGACACATGCACGCACGCACGCACGCACACACACACACATACACACACAAACGAGCCGGCCAAAGCCAACATCCTCTCTCCAGTATGGTTGAAATAGAAGGCTAGATTTAATTACTCATTTTACTATCCATCTGTGAGTGTAATTTTCCAGACATAGAGTCAAACACAGAGTGCAACAGTTGAGATCAGTTTCTCCTACTGTGGGTTAGAGACATAAGTGATTAGATTATTTGGCAAAATAAGAAAGAAGAAAAGACAAAGCATTAAGGCAGGAGGATACAGGTTAGTGTGTTATGATTTTCAGCAGATGACCATTTATTGCAATCGGTGGGCTTATTTGAACATCTCTTTTGAGCCCAAACATTGTCTTCTTTGTGTACAGTGTAACCAGTGTACAATGAATACTGTAGCCCTATGTGAATTAAACAACAGGATTTAAAATACGTCTGTCTCATCAGACCTTCAGGGTTTCCACACATGTAAACATCAAATTTGAAGGCTTTTCGGTGACTTTTAAGGCACAATTCCTTCAAATTCAGGGCCTAAAAAACAGTATAGTTTGGACAGAGATAAAGGTAAATTACTGTTACAACACTGAGAATATCATAAGAACTTCAATTCATAGTCTTGCAAAAAACATTTAAATTCAAGCACTTCCACCATGTCACCATGACCCATGTCTAGAAATGCTGGTCATTATGTGCCACTCAGCCATAAATATTCTAAGCTAAAACAAGCTATATATACAGTAGGTGTGAAACATAGGCAGTTTTGTAAATACGTAATACCTTGTATGAATGCCAAAATTGGTGCTGAATGTCCATTTGGTGTCAATTAGTTCATTGTCTAAGTTTGCTTGTGATCATGAGAATCTAAGTGGTAATGTTATCATCTTTCAACAGCAGTAAATAAACAAATACCTTCAGCATTTTTAATCTCATATAAATACTAAAATATTATGGGCTAAAAACACATTCTTAGATGCACCATTATTCTCTCTTGAAAGATTATGTCTCGGATAAACACTATTACTCAGTTTACTCCGATTATGCCCAATTTTCATCATTAAGGTGACCTGTAACAATTTTGTAAGACCAAGCTATATGTTCCTTACAGATTAACCAATAGGATGGTGACATTTAACAGACATGAACATGTTCATGTTTAAAGCTGGGGTACCTCTTAAGTTTTGTTATAGATGGCTGAGTGTCAGAAAATGTATCTCTCTATTTAAATTGTGGATCATTAAAAATGTGCTTTGTCTTAAAAGTAGCAGTCATAAAGTAGTAAGAAAACACAAGTATAGATTTCAAAATCTTTGCTGCATTGTAGCCCTCTAAATTGGGACTGAATCGTGATGGGCCTAGAGATTCCCACCAGCAGTAATCACTGATCGCATTAAATGGGAGTCAGATACTTTCTCAGTAACATGCTGGTAGCATTTGACAGTCAGAATCGGGAACATTTGTGACTTTCATAAACCAACAGTGCAAGGGGAGGATCTAGTTGTGCGTGAACAGAGAGCACAGTATCTGAGGCTGTGGGAGTTGGCCTGTTGTTGTTGTACCCTGCGGCCTGCTGAGTGTGTCTTTCTCTAATTGTCTTTTGTCTTGTTTTCTCACTAAACTAGCCTGGCGATTGGTTACATAACTGGGGTTTAAACGTCAATTAATCAAAAACCCCATCACCAGGGTGCGCACCAGGTGTAAAAGATATTAAACCAGAACTACTTGCTCGACACTTAATGTGGACAAAAAACATGAGGAATCAGGTGAAATATGCTGGTTGCTTTACGGCAAACTGAACTGAAAAATCACCTTAAACCCATTTGCGTTGTTCTGATGCTGCTATCCTGACATTCTTCAATGCACAGACCTGCTTAGCAACATGCTGTTTAATGGCTCTGGGCTTCAGCAGAGATTACTGGATTGCTAACCTCATCAAAGGCATCAACAACCCCCAGACTCTTTAACCTTGGAGACCTGACTCTCCTTTTCAGCAGTTTTTGCGATGTGTGTATGCCTGTGTGTGCGTGCCTGCAGCCAGGCTTAGCCAGCTACTATACATTAATGTAAAATTAATCCTCTCTCCACGCGCTCTTGTACAGGGGTGCCCTCCCGTCGGGACATAAACCGTCTCTTCACTCAGGTTATCCGGTGCGGTTGTTTTAGCATGTATGATGTAGCCCATGGCTTTGCACTCCACGTTGGATATTGTTGTTGGCAAACATGCATTGCAGGGCTATCATCTATCAGTCATTCCTATTTTATTTTTTTTTCACAAGTTTGTTCTTCAGAAATGTGTGGAAATATTTACCAAACTGCATTTTAAACCCTGATTCTGAATTATGATGGGTGTCCTGCAGTAATATCCAATCTATTCCCTCCAAGTTCATTTATTTACAATAAAATTTTCATTCAGACTAAGGCATTTTGCGATATAGTCATTTAACTTATAATAGGAAGAAAAGTAATGACATTTTTCATAAAACATTGTCACATATTAGTTAAATCTTTATTTTTTGCATTATCACCTTTGTGTCTACTAAATCACTCCAGATAACTCAATACACAGTGGCAATCTGACCAATTGTCAGGAGCAAGTAAGAAATGGTGGGCTGGGGTGGGGGTGGGGGGTATGATTTATTAAAATGACATCTTTCACTTCTTTATTAAATATGAATTCTTCATCTCATGGCAGTTGGACATTTTTTGCATGGATTACAACGCACAAATTATTTATAACAAATGAAAACCCATTTTTAATTTAAAACGTTGGTGGTATAACACAACAGTCACTGCATTTCACTCTGTCCGCCCGTTTATACCCAACTGGATGCTTTGGTGTCTCATTTTAACAGTGGTGAAAAATAATTGACTATAAGACTCACTTTACTAATATTCACATTTGTTGTTGATGCACCAGTTATTCTTAGTCATAAGAAAATTGAGTGGAAAGAATTTTTCAGTTCAAACACTTATGATACACTTTTTAATGGAAAGACACAAAGTGTCTTATTGATCCAAAAAGCTTTTAGTGGGGGCAGTTATTTACCCCAAAAGCGTCTCTGTTTACGTGGCCTTTATAATTTATTCTTATTACATAATATTGTTTTCTTTGTTGGCTTTTCATTTTATCTTTTTCTGGTTTGTCCATATTAATTTTGTTCAACTATTACTTCCTAACTATAATGTATTTTTTTTACACCAAAATTACCATAAACCATATGCAGGATTTTTAACATCCAGTAAACCTGAAAAAAAAAATTAAAGTAAATAGGCTATTGACTACATTCCCTTTGTCTTGTTCAATGTCAAGAATGCACCCGAAAATGGGATAGTAGTTACAGCACTGATGCAAAAACTTTTTACATGCCAACATCTGGAAAAGGGTTGAAAATTAGCATGCCCACCCAGATGTGATGTTTCCATCAATAAATACCCAGTGAGAAAAAACCCAGATGTTTTCTTTTTACTTCTATCAATTATAGGACATTTAGTTATTTCAATATTTAAATGAGTTTGAATTTTGTAGTACACAACATTTCATTTATTTAGTAAGTAACTAAATGTGTTGCTCTGGGGTCAGTGTCTAGGTAAAGGAAGGTGTTTACTTGGTGTGGGCGTTCAAGACTGCAGGATTTCATTGCAGTGTTTTGAAACAGCCAGCCACTGTTTTAGCATTCAGGACACAGAGGGAGAGACAGAGAGGGGGAGAAAATGAGAGACCAAGCAGTGGAGAGAGAAGAAGCAGAGGAGGAAGTCGAATGAGCCAAACAGGAACACAGAGGTTTCTGAGGCTGAATAAGAGACAGAGACTCTCTTAGCATTCCAGCTCTGATGCCAAAACTTTCACTGAACCAAGGGTGCCTTCTTCACTGGGGCTTCAATGGCAGCTCTGTCATTTACTTGTATTCCTAAAATCTATTCACACAGCAGGTGCTTTGAGAGAAAGAGATTTTTATAGGTGATTTTACAGGTGCTGAAAGCTTCTTCATTTGACCTGGATTTAATAGTATTAGTGCAAGTATTTGCAATCTAATCTGCATTTCTTTATGCTGTAATCATAGCCTGTACCCTATTGATGTCAAAACAACTGGGATATGTTTGGGTTTTCTGAGCAATTTTGTTTAAACTCACAGGAAGATAAAACACTGTTTGGGCAGATGATGGCACACTAAAAGCAACTTTATATTTTAATGCCTAACTCATTAGTTATATGATGCAGAATTGATTTTTAACTGCCACAGGTCAAATCCACTGCAGCTTTTGTTTTTCATGATTATTTTCCCACCAGTTTCATGCAAAATCCATTTTCATTGTTTTTCCCACCAAGTTATCAGCCTCACCTTGAAATTTTAGATAAGACATACTGCCTACTTAATAGCAGTGCTGAAATCCATATTGATTGTCTGTGAGTCTGACACACATAAACGGTGATTGTGAAGACATGCAAAGATGCAGGGCGAAGTGGAGTTGCAGTGGAATTAAGTGTATTTTACAAGACAAACTGAGCATGCATGTTTGTACTTATTGGGGTGCTGGGGTTGTACTTCACTTCACACAGCTAATGACATAGCTGTGCTGTTGGGAAAAATATAAGAGTAGGTTTGATAAGCACCTTGTTTCAGTCTTTTACATTATTTTGTCATGGGGGAATTTTAATTCTGTCTGCCAATTTTAACACATTCTCATAGCTAAATAACTGAATTGGTTGTTTGTCAGCTTCACCCCAAATGAGATATATCACTGTTTCCAAAAACACTTGCAGTGTAACAACGGCACACATACTGAAATTTCATCATAAAGTTGCCGTGTGGTTAGGTTTAGGCAGGAAAAATGTTTAGGTTTAGGAAAACATTGTGCTTTGGGTTTCCATTCATTACTTCCACTACTACCATTGATTTACATATGCTACATATAACTGTAATAACTAAAGGTGACTGAAGGTTTACTCACTGTTTTCGTTTTCATGAATTCACCAAAAATATTGTTAATTTTGAAGTCGCAGTTTGTACAAACTGCTTCTGTCTCCTGGTGTTAAGTGTCATGTTGTTCGTCCATTACTGTCCTGTGGCATCAGACAGAGCTGTATTCACTGATTTAAAGAGTGTTGCTGTAGTCTGACCATTAGCATGTCTTTTATTGATTTCTGAGTCATCATGTTAATTAAATGGATCCAAGTGAGAGCCACAGTGTCTGCAATCACCCAATTATCTGCTAACTACACTAGCTCACTATGAGGCCTACGATATGCTCAGTTCAGTGTGTAAAAACAGTGCATATACGCAAATATATATAGCTCTTTATTACATATGAGTAATCACGTAAGCAGTTGGACAGATGGATTAACAATAGGTCTTTCTTGGTTTGATCTGCGGAATAATCACAGCACTCATTTCAGTTTCTCTGCATGTAGCCGTGCAGCCCCGAGGAGCTCTGCGGTGGAGAGTTCAGTCCTGCGATCTGACCTCAATCAGCTCAGATTAAAGCTGCGATCAGACGACTGGCCCCCCGTGCCCTGCTTCGCGATGCAACGTACCCCCAACTCAGAGCAGGCAGAAATGAGTCCAACACATTGTTCGCTCCTCTGATATTAGCATCGCTGGAGTCATACACTCTAATGTTTTGTAGTACTATAGGATTGTGTCACCAAACCGTCAATAGTAGTATCTTTCTGTGAGCAGACAAAGGATAGGGCCGTTGAAAGACTGTGTATCCAGCTGTAACAGCGCACCAATGACATTTTCTTAAGTAATATCTGAGCAGAAAACCACTGGATAGAAGGTGTGCTTTTTCAACAGTCAGCCTATGATGGCTATCTTTTTTTTTTCATTTTAATTTCATTTGTGAACTGACTGAGAGTTGAAGTGGGCCAGAGTTACCACACAGACCTAGAACATCCATAAGCCCATTTATCATCTCTCTATCTCTGCTGACCCGACTAGAACTGGGTCCCTCCTCACCGTCTGACTCACAGAGTACTGAGGGCCAGTCCCACCTTCCTCTTTAAACAATAACAACTTTGACTCACCAACATGCCCTTTAGAGAAGAAATTACTCTCTTTACCAGACATTTTCAGTTTATTACAATCAGTAAGTGACATACATGTAGTGTAACATCAGTCTTGCTTTCAGTGGTTCTCTTGTAGGACAGAATATGGTTCCTCTTGTTGAAAAATTCAGCCTTTTCACTTATCTTTTGAAATAGCTCAACAGCTACTGGATGAACTGACACAACTGACACTGCCACAATTTTTTTTACTACATTTATGGTTCTCAAATGAATCCTAATGACATTTCCATAAGGTTCGCATATGCAAATTTGATTTAAATGTTTAAATAACTGTTTAATTGATTGCAGTGATATTTAGTGTACACATTCATGTTCCTCTGAGAATAAATTGTCACAGCTGTGAAACAAAAGTGTTCAAAAAGAAGAGTAACACTATACAAATAGTAAAAAGGCAACCACATGGACTGATGAAAGATCCATAAAGTCTTACAACTGTGCTGGATTATTCATATGGTATTAACATATATATTATTAACACAATAGTGGGACATCCAGATGCTAAAAGAAATTGCTTTACTTTTGGTAACATGCCAGAAATATCAACCCCTTGCGACCACACTTGTCTACAGTTGTTTTTTCTGCATGGGCAATTGGAATAAACACACTGGCAGTTTAAAACTAATTCACTCTAGTTACTGAGCTGCAGATTGTCAGCGAAGATCTGACCAGCTCGCCTCTCATTTAAATCACAGTGACTTCAGAGTGTCTGTTGGCAGCGAGGATGCTGTGACACTAGCTCATCTGTACGTCGAGGCTTATTTAGCCTGCTGAGAGTGAGAGCCCGCTGTTCGTATTAGATTCTGTCTCTGGCAAAGCGGGGATGATTAGATAAAGTGTGTCTGGTGGAGTGGAGCACTTTTTCACTTTACAGTAGCGCTGCCTGTGAATGAATGGAGGGAAAGGCTCAACTCTCTGACAATAACACAGAAATCTCTGTCCAGAGGATTTGTAATGCATCTGGGACCTGAGGCCTCAATTACTGCCTTAATTAATCCATAGCAGTTTATATACTACACTATACTGCCAGTGTGCAACTCTTATATTTTAGCATTTAAAGGGCATTGTACATAGTTTCTTACCTCATGTACATGGCATTGTGGACAGGAATTACTCCCAAATGCTGATGCAGCAAGCAAGTCAAAGATAAAGCCGTGGAATCAAAGGGAGCAGTGAAGAAATACAATAAAATACAATTCAATACAATAGCTCTCATTTCGTATCCCCTCCCTACTGTAGCGTCCCCTCTGCCTGCACTTCATTCTGTCATAACACAATAACTGGGCTCTGACGTCTTAAAAGGCATTGGAGGAGTATAGAGGTGCTTGAAGAGAAAATTGCAGCAGCTCACAGCGGCTGGAGTGAAATACCATTTTGTCTCACTCAAGATGGATTCCACAGTGAGATTTCAGAGGACCAGTACAGAATCAAAATGGAGAAGCCTGAAGGGAGGAGAGAAAAAAGGGAAAGAGGCAGTGTGTGTGTGTGTGGAGTGGACAGCTTTGGAGGAAATGTCTGAATGCTTGGTAATTTGTCATTTTCAGGGTTTTCACCTTTATTAGACATTGTGTTAATTATTGGTACAATTGTAGTAAGGAGGTCTGGTCTTTTTCTTGCTTTTTTGGAACAGATCACAGCCCCCTGCGATTAGTAACGAAAGAGTGATGTGGTATTTAGAATATAAAAAGCATTTATAAATAAAAATGAAATGAAGAAATGACCTCTACCCCTGCTGTGTTTACAACCAGTGAAAATTTTGTTTTGGCGAAAGGCGATGATCATAAACGCTAATGCTTTTATTTTTCTGCATCTGGCCTCCGCAACCCCTGACAAGATTTCCTCCCACCAATCGTCTCGCATACTGGCATGCATGCATGGCTGCCGGCATCTGTACACACACACACACACACACACACACACACACACACACACACACACACACACACACACACACACACACACACACACAGTATACAGTCACACCCTCCCTCCTTCTCTTTATAGATTCCACTTGCTGGTTGCCCATCTAACAGCCCTGTATGTAAACCAGTGAAACCCCTTCAGGACATCAGATCCGTGGAATCTGTTGTCGGTTCTATCTAGGTCAACGCTTACAATAGCTGTGCGATATTTTTTTCTTCTTTTCCCGCCTCTGTCTGTATCCCCCCCCCCCCCCGTTTGCTTAACCCCACAAGGTTGATTTTCCTTTGCATGTATAAACATAAAAAATGCTTATGAAATGTAAGCATATTAAGCATGCATTGCTTCTCCTGTACACATTAGTCTCAAGTGAAATATTAAAACATGTAGTGGGTTTGATGTTAACATTAGCCTAGAATCTAATGTTTGAGGAAAATTACATTAGGTTATTTCTCATTAATATTTGTGTGGCTAATTGGTTTGGACTGTGGCGTTATTCAAACAATTCTGTCTGGTAACACTATGACTCAACTCAGTGCTGCAACATGAAATGTGGGCGCAACACTGCAATTAAAATGTGACATACGGTTGTTTTCACTCTGATCTACAGGGGATGATGGTACGTGACCTGAGGGAGGGGGCATCTAATTTGTTAACCCGCACTGAAAAGAGAAACCTCTGCACCTGCTCGTCCATGCATTTTTCATAGGATCTTGAAACGACGATTTGAAAGGCGATTTTGACTGAAAGCACAATAAATATTAGAGCTGCATTAGTGTACTGTAAATAAGATGAATTATCAGAAATTCATCACTTCAGAACCTTCGCAGATTTGTTTGACAGTCATTCCCACTTTCTCATCCTAAATCCCCCCCCCCCCCCAAAAAAAAATCATACAAGTTAACTCTGTTTCAGAGAACAATCCTAAGAAAACCCACAGCTTCCCTTGTTTAACCTAAAATAAATAACCCACTACTAATCCGCTTCAGCTGGCTCCCACACAGCCCCAGTTCATTCTACTTTTATATAAATCGCTGATATAGCTGCCTTCAGACACGAGGTGCAATCAAAATCAAATATGCAGACAGAATTTTTGCTCATCTAAGCAGCCAAGATTTCTCAAACAATAATGGCTGTAACCTTAATCAGAGTCACCCCAGACTTTACGATCGTTGGTGCCATTTATTTAAGTTTCTCATTTTGATATTCTTCATGCAGGTATCTATACAAAGCCCAAGTAGTTAGATGTACAGGTATTTTGTCAGACCTTCAGAACGAGCCATTTGCTGCCTTTCATTCTTGCACATTATGAAAAACAACTTATACAGACAGGAATTGCCCGAGCTGGATAATCCATCACAGTAACACAAAGCCTTAATTTGTTTTTGTCTTAGTTTCCCTAGTAGTCGTTATTTCATAGTGCCAAGTTTTTGTATTAATGTGCACATTATGTTACAGTCTGCTTACTGTCAATCAAATGAGACACGCCGGAAGAAATGGAAACCTCCTCCAGGAAATAATCCCCCCAAAACCTGTCAGTTTACAAACTGCATTGTCATGTCCAAGTCTGGTTGTGTTTTTTCTACCTTTTATTTCCATAGTTTTATAAGAAGGTAAATTGAAGCCAAAGTGTGAAAAGATGACAGATAATTAAATGTTTTTTTAAATCTTTTTCCACTGCACATTTTGTATTTACACACAATATGCCTGAAGAAATCTGATGATAAACCTGCTACAGTAGGTAGAGTAGATATAGGCTTCCTTAAAATGTGTGAAACCATTCTGTATATGAGATTTTGAACATTAATATAGCAGCAAACAACTATTTGCAAAGTGAAGATAAAGCAAATTGGCAGATCATCATCTTAAGGTGTTCACATTCAGATGAACCATTAAACTTCAGCTATGTAAAGAATATTTTACTTGCTGTTTTAGGTGGCTAACATTAGCAGGATAGCTAGTAAAATAATGACAGTTTTATGCCATTTTATGTCACACAGCTTATCAAACAAATAGCTCCTTAACAGAAATTCTGTGTGAAAAATAAAATATTTTCACATCTGCGGTAACTTGGTATAGTAAGGGTTTTGTGAATGTTGCAACAGTGGAAAGACTTGGAAAGTGCAGTATGGTTTTGGTGACTTTTTTGAAGATCTGCAGAGTAAAATTTGTGTTTTGTCAATGAAATATGATGGCTTTATGAGAGTTATATATTTTCTTGTTAGGAGGTACCACGCCCATTTGTTTTGATCTGAGATGCTGATGCGCTAGTGTGACATCTAGTGGCAATGAGGGCTGTATTTAGAAACTTTAACCCTATTAGGTAACAGTACAATAATTTTTATCTCAAGCTTGTCAACATTACCTGTAGCTGTTGCAGTGTTGTTTCTCCCCGGGCCTTAAAGGCTTCCTAAGCTGCCTCTGTCTTAGCATGCCCACCACAGTGCAGCGAAGACAATCTCCTGTAAATTGCTTTTTCGATCAGTTTTGACATCAATCCGCTCCCATGGGAATGTGGGCATTCATGTGATGGCAGAGAGGAAGGTTTCTTTCCTTATGGATGTTGACAACCCCACTCAGCCTGGTTTGATCTGCAGAATTAACATAATATTACTGTACATACTGAACTGGCTGCGACAGCCAAAGACGGATTGGTTTTCTATACCAGACACTGGCGCCGGTGAGGTTACTGCAGAAGCAGAAGTCAAAGATAAGACCGTAAAAGCTGTTGGAGGTCAAAGATTTGATATGCAGATCTGATTTCATGAACACAATTTGTGCATTTTTGGAATTTATTGATACATTTTGTCTTACATCATCTAGGTGATTTTAACATGGTGGTTTGCACCATGAGTTCAAATATTGAGGAGGCTGTAGTAGTCGCACTACACCAAATGTCTTGTAGTTTTTGTTTATTTACTTGAGATAAATGATTTCTTTTTCCCTTTACTCCAGTAAACTCCTTCATCTCATGCCGAAATAAAGGATAACTTTTAAAGGTTTTATGTGCTGTGAGATTCAAACTTCTTTGCTTTCCGCAGAGTAAATAAATTCTTTATTCTGTGAAAGTTGTTTTGATTCTACATAACAAGCGCACAAATTCAGCCTTTCATATTTTTCCACTTGGTCTTTTTATCTTTACCAGGACAGAGATATCTCATCACATCCACGGGAGCCTTGTATATTCTGGACGTCCTGCCTGAGGATGGGCTGAATAACTATCGCTGCACCACGCGACATCGTTACACCGGTGAGACGCGTCAGAGCAACAGTGCGCGTCTCATTGTGTCAGGTCAGTACTGCATTGACACTGAACTTAATTTGATTGCAAAGACCGTACATATGTCTTAGTCACCATGTAACAGGGTTTGCACAACAGATCCTCATACCTGAATTATTCAAATGGTTGATTGCCAATGACTAATATCATCATTCTTAAATCAACATGACAATGTACCATTGACAGGCATATCAGACATTTGTTATACGCATACATTACATGTGTGATTTAAGAGCGTACATCATGTACTTCACTTACAATATCTATGATTTAAGTTAAAGCTAGTGATGTTTTTTTTATTTAAATAATAAGTTTAATATCTTTATATTCCAACAGCAGCCACTGTTATACAGTGTTTGGCCAGTAACCCATGTCTCTCCCGGCTCATAACAGTAAAATAGAAAATACATTTTCTGGTATCCCCGCACACTTTATTCATTCAGAACAGAGAACTCCATAAAGAGGTGACCCCGTCTATTCCTGTCTGTCTATAATGTGCAGAGAGCAGGATCCTCCTGTTTGCTACTATGTTTGGGGATTACTGCTTTGCGTTCATGTGGTGGCATAGACAGGTGGGAGGGAATTGCTACCTGCAAAATGGACATGAAGTTAGCTAAAACAACAACAACAATGGTTACAGCAGCTTTAACATAACTCAGTCCTTAAATTCTTTTACAGAACCACCCCACCCAACCTATGGTTCCTCTCTCTACTATTTCACCAGACTTCCTCCTTTGCTGCCATGATGAATAATAATGGCTACTAAAGTCACCAGAGGCATGCTTGCAAAGTCGACCTACAATGTCATTTTTCTGATGAGTACCGGTACATCCTGAATTTGCAAGGAATACTGACACAGAGTGAAAAACAGGATAAATACACATAGATATTGTGTTTGATCTTAGGTTTGAGAATGTCATAGATCATCCTTACAGGTACTTATACTTTTAACTTAGATTTGGCATTTTCAAACTGCAGACAGCAAAAAATTATTTCCATCGTAAAAATGTCATTCCACATGAATTACAGGTCTACACTGGATATTTTGATTGATTTGCAGATTGTATTGCAAGACCAATAAATGGGTTTGTCTGGCCAATCCTGCCATGCAATCCACTTTAAGGCCAACTATGAATTATGCAGCCCTTCTTTGAGCCAGTCAGTCAGTAACAAGTAAACAACCATTGCAATGCAGGCCACACTGTAGTGTCAGTTCTGTTGCATATTGTAGTTTGAGAAATGAGGGTCATTTAAAATGTTTTGCACCAAGCATGTAGATGGATAAATGGATTAGATGAGATTGTGGGGGGCATTAAAATCCCTCCAGAATTTTTAGGAACACACTGTTTCTCTGTCTTCCAGCTCACATAACAAAATATACAGTACATCGAAGTGAATGTTGACCCTGAGAATCAATATTGGATTATACTGTCAAGCGCCTGGCAATGCTCACCACTAATTAACACTAAATTCTCTGCTCCTTCCAGACCCCACCAATGCTGAGCCAGGCATCTTGGATGGCTTTGACCACCGAGAGGTGATGATTAATCATCGGGTGGAGCTGCCCTGTAAGGCCTCAGGCTACCCAACGCCCAAATACCGCTGGCTGAAGGACAACAGCCCTTTGGAGCCTGACAGTCGCTTCCGCCAGACCATCACAGGGCTGCTGATAGAGAGCACACAGCCTAGTGACTCTGGGACGTACGTTTGTGAAGTGTGGAACAGTTATGGCAATGCTGAGGTCATGGGGCGGCTGTATGTCAAACGTAAGTGTTTTATTAAAAGGGAGCTGGCTCTGTATTATCAGTATATTGATGTAGTCAGTTGTAACAAAGCCCTGAAACAATTACTCGATTATTTGATTCTTCTTCTATGTTTATGTAATTTAGAATTGTCAATACTGTGTTTTGGACTGTTGAGTAAACAAAACAGGCAATTTGAAGATGTTGCCTTTGGGCTCTTATAAGTCGTGATCGGCAGGTGACACAATTTTCTGACACCGTTTCTGACTAAATGACTTATTAATTCATGTAAACTGAAATTAATAAATGTATTTAGTTACTGATGTGACTGGTTGGAAAATGGTGTGAAAAATGAAAAAAATGTAAGAGCCATCTTACCATCTGTTACGTGGTTAATAAAAGTTATGTTAAAACTCTTGTTCATATTAATGGTTTGAAATCCTCGGTCATCAGCGTTTGTGATTATCGTGATATCATCAAAGAAAACTGGACATTACATAGCAGAAAAATGTCTCCTTAGGAAATTAAAAGATTATCAAACATCTGTGTACATCTACACGCAAACACAGTATTTGGAAACATCTCATCTCATCATCCAGGCAGGAATTCCAACAAATATCTGCAACAAACTTACATAAAAAAAAATGTATTGTCAGTTTACAAGTGTTAGATAACAACCTATCTTTTCCTCTCAGATCTTCTGTCCACATTGCTGTGTCTTCTTGTCAGCCTTAATGTCATTAAAACATTTATCTTATGCTTGTGTGCTCAGAGCCCTTGAAGGCAGTGGTCAGCCCTCGGAAGGTGAAAGGCAGTGTGGGTAGCAAGGTGTCTCTGTCTTGTAGCGTGAGCGGTTCAGACGAGTATGAGCTGTCATGGTACCGCAATGGAGAGATCATCTACCCCGGCAACAACGTTCGTTTCACTGGGCTCAATCGGGAGAACCTCATCATGGAGGGAATGTCGAAGAGTGATGGAGGAGCCTACCAGTGCTTCGCCAGGAAGGGCAAAATGTCTGCACAGGACTTTGTGCAAGTCATCCTCGAAGGTAAAGTGTCTGCATGTGATGTGTCAGATGGAACATAGATGCATATGCTGACCTAGAGCCTCAGTGTAGCAGCTGTCTTGTGCATAATCAGTGAGTTAGCAGAAACAGATTCAGGCCTCGGAGATCAATACAAGGTTTATGTGTTAATGGAATCCTGCTGTGACTCTCTGCTATAGGCAGCCATTAGTATGACCATCACAGACTTCACAAACAGGGACAGAAATACACGCACACACACAATCTCGAATCCAATAGCTTACCTTGGCAGCCATGCTCAGGCAACTGTCTCTTGTGGCCGGGGAGCTGTAAAAAGAAGATATTGATAATCTATAATCATGTGGAACAGATTATCAGAAGCAGCAGCAGGCTGACAGAGACATTTAAAAAAACAGCAGCTCTGTGTGTCTAGGAGGAAAGCTCCTGTATCACTGTTCATAATGAAAGGCACTGGATGTTAAAGTCTGGACAAAAAGTTATGATTTTTCCTTTGCATTTTCTGCATTATATTGGTTTACAGAAAAAGGATTTTCATGATAAAGATTTGCCAACAAACAGCACATCCTCTCTTAAACACTCACCGACCCAGAAACCATTAGCACATAAGAGCAGCAGGGTTTTAATTGATGAGACAATAATAAACCAGTTTTCCTATAGAAGCGTTGTGATCCAACCATTGAGTTTCTACACAGTGTCCAGTTTCAGTGGTTACTTTAGTGAATCAGAAATCTACTTTCCCAAATTAAATATTTCCCTGCCCCTATACAAATAAAGCTCTCAAACTTGCGGCAAACTGAGCCACATCTGATTAGAATTTAACCGACATTGTCTAATGCCACCAATGTAAACTCCTGTTTTCAGGATAATTTAAAATATTTGCTTGTGCATCGGCTCCTTATTGTCTTTAAAAGCCGACATTTTTCTTCTGAGTGTCCATTCGCTACTGCAAGTGTCACTCTCATCAGAAAAGAGAAGGAACCGAGTTGGTTGCTACTCTTATCTACCACTTCCCCAATCAGGCAAGTGAGTTGCTGGATTTACTTGCCCAGTGATGCATTTTAGACAGCCAAACTTACAAACTAACCAGGGTTTTTTCAGTAATCTTAATAACAAAGTCAGTCTCAGTAATAATTATGCCATTCATTGTACATGAAGACATGAGTAAGTATGATAGACTTATGTCATTATATGTGACTTTAAAACTTACTGTATGTATAACAATGCTGTTCTTTAAAAAAGAATGTCATGCTGATGACATTTAACATCTCTTAAACTCACCATTTATTTCTTCTCCACCCTACCTCACCCCCCATCACAGATGGTACTCCAAAGATCTTGTCCTCCTTCAGCGAGAAGGTGGTGAACCCAAATGAGCCTGTCTTCCTGGTCTGCAACGTCAAGGGCACACCCCCACCCAGGTGCACCTGGTCGCTGGATGACGACCCCGTCATCAAAGACAGCCACCACCACCTGGGCCACTACGAGACCCACGAGGGCCATGTGGTCAGCCAGCTGAATGTCACGCACACCCAGGTGCAAGATGGCGGGGTGTACCGGTGCACGTGCAGCAACTCGGCCGGGGTCGTGTACCACCAGGCTCGAATAAACGTAAGAGGTGCTTGTCAAATCAGCTCCTCCAAGAACAACAATACACATACCTGTCTGTCTCTATGTGTGTCTGTGTTTGTCTAACTGTCCAGCTGGCTGTACATGAGTGCGGGATGTTGTTTGGGTCTTTTTTTTTTTTTTTTTTTTTAGGGTTTTCTTTGTTTCTTTGCTTTTATGTATGCTCTTCCATGCTCTTCTTTCTTTTGTTCTTTGCTCAGTTATTTTTTAGTTCCAGTATTAAATCTTTAATCACATTTACGTTTTTTTTAGGCTTTTCACCACTGATTGATTTTTCTGTTTTCTTTTTTGTGCGTTATTTCCCTTCTCTTTGCTCCTTATATAATTTTTAATATTGTAGCCTCGTCTCTCCAAATTATTACTCTGCTTTTCCTACATGCCTGTATTTTTAGGTCAAATGAATTATCCTGGTTTGCCGCACATAAGCGTATCTGGATATTGGGTTCCAAAATGGGCTGGTTTGTAAATAGCCAGAAGAAAAATAGATTTCTTCTGTTTGCATGAATAATTTTGCTTGTGTGTGTATGTGTGGTTAGTGTGAGTGTTAATGTGTGTCTGTGTCTGCGTGTATTTACTCAGGCAGCCAATTCAACTCTTCACGATCAGATGCTAAAGCGATTATTCTGTACCCATGTTATGAGACACAGAATGTATTACTGTTATGTGGGTGAGCAGTACGAGCAGAGTTATAAGAATCAGTAGTATAGTGCTATTTAAATCATCTGTTTTCCTACAGATGTTAAGCGCACTTTAATCTGCTTGCTATTTCACTGCCTCCCACTTGGAGTTAAGCCTAAGATCCTGTGCTAAACTAACATGAAGATCTTTAATCAACAGTTCTTTTGCATATCTAAGTATTTTGGTGGCAGATACCACATGTGCAGCTGCTGATGGAAACCTTATCTTCCTCTTAAATATTAAATATATTTGGAAAGTCTGAAATATAGCATAATTTGCAAAAACACCCAAACAAAGCAAACTTCACCACCCCTGTTCTTTGATGGCAACAACACCAGCCATTGAATGTCTTTATAGAGGGCTCTTTCTCCTTCTCTGTCCCTTTTTAGGCCGCGCCAGCATTCGTCCAATGAAAAACATCACAGCGATTGCTGGACGGGATGCTTTCGTTCACTGCCGTGTGATTGGCTACCCTTACTACTCCATTAAGTGGTACAAAAATTCAGCATTGTTACCATTCAACCACCGACAGCGAGCGTTTGAAAACAATGGCACTCTGAAGCTAACCAACGTGCAGCAGGTGGACGCTGGCGAGTATAACTGCAAGGTGATGGTCCAACCCAACAAGATGGACTCACAGAGTGTGCATGTTCGTGTGAGAGGTGAGTCCCACTGAGTTGCCTAGACAGAGTTCGGTTGGACGAAATACGCCTTACAACTTTTATACTCTATGTTATTGTTGTTGTATTTAAATTACATTGCAGCTATCCAAATAGCTCCTTAGCTATTTGAATACTTGCTTGGCACCCAGAACATACAAACAAAACAGGGCCTTTCATGTTTTTGGCAGCCATGTTGGTTCTCCTACATGACTTTAAAGAGTGGTTGTCGTGAGGGGTGTTGAGTTGGTTGCAACCTAAGTCTTCACCATCAGATGCCACTAACTCCTACTAACAGGTCCTTCAAACATAAAGCTGCCTATTAGCTTAACTTGGCAAAAAAAACCTTATGGTATCTCCTGGAAAGCAGGAAATAGCTCCACACATACATGAAACAACAAATAGCTGTTTTTGTGAAACAAACAAAGCTTTGATTAGTAAGCTGATCTTCTTACCTTCATTTGGAACACGGCAAGATGTTGCCCTTTGTTTCTAATCTCCATGCTAAGCTTAGTCACCACGAAAAATATCTAACATCTAACTTTGGGGAACTAAGCAAATAAGTGTTGTTCATAAAATGTTAAACTATTCCTTTAAAAGTCACAGTCTTGACTTTGTGTTATAACTCTCAATGGTTTCACACTGATGTCTTATATTTTTTGCTCTTAAGTTGAATTTGATAGATAGTTTAATGTTAGACCAGTTCTGAAGCACGTCCCTTTTCTGTCTGTGTGTGCATCCAAAAATGACCTCATTGGAAAATAAAAACACCCACTCACATAGAGCGGCAGACCGCTGTATCATATAGCATAGACCTCAGTGGACTTCTAAATTAATCTACCTGATATTTCTCAGTACATCAGGGTATCTAATGAAGACTCTATCAGCTGAGTGTCTGATCTCCTCTGAGATCTTACAACTGTAATGGGTAACACTAAAAAGGGCTTCCCCATTATGCCCCATTTCCTTCCCTCTGTACAGTACGCTAGGTTGTTGTCACTATATTACACTTTCCAATGGAGCAAGGGAAATGGAGAGAGAGAGAGAGAGCGAGAGAGAGAGAGAGTGGGAGAGAGAGAGAGAGAGAGGGGAGAGAGAGAGAGAGGAGAAAGAGAGAGAGTGCTAAAGAGAGAGCGATGATACAAAGCATCACTTCCCAGTGGTGCTGTAGTGAGCAAGTGCATTTGTTAATTTACTCTGCTCATGCTTAAAATGCGGAAGTGTCTTTGGGGATCCCTGGAGTCCATTATCTCCACTTTGTTGTGAATTAAATAAGGTGCTAAAGTGCTGCTTATTCCACTGTTATTTGAACTCACTGGACACTCTAACACAGATGACTTGTGCGATGGCTGAAGATTTCCCACAGACACACAGGCAGTTTGAATAGATTTTTTTGACTGTAAAACTGTGTAGTTACATCAAGCAGCAAGATTAACTTTGCTTGTTTATTTATGGATATGAGCTATTCCTGTTATCAGGCTGTTGGATCAGTGTATAAAATAAAAGACTTGTGTCATAGCCTGGGTGGAAGTTAGATGAGTGTGTAGGTTAGTTCATGAATAGACAATTTTTGATTGACAAACAGAAAAGGTTCTGGTTCACTCACCTTTATTTATCCATCAAACTGAATGAGTCATGTTAATTATTTATTTGTTCCTGTTTCTGTGTGCTCTTGTAGCTTCTTGTTCTGAAAGGACAGAATGTTCCAGTCTGAGAATGACAGGGAATTATTGCTAAATGCTTTGCTATTCAGGTCTTTTATGTTCCTTCAGTGACCTCTTTAAAGCAAGGATAGTTAGAAGATTGCAGGATCACTCAGAGAAAGGGACACAGCACCTGCCACAGAATCCAGGGAATTAAGATCGTCTTTGAAACTCATGGCTGGAATCATATTTGTTCTTTGTGTCACTCTGCCTTTCTTTCTGCAGTCCCCCCCTACATTCAACCCTTTGAGTTCCAGCGTTTTACCATCGGCCAACGTGTCTTCATCCCTTGCGTGGTCATGTCAGGCGACCGGCCTCTAGACATCACCTGGCAGAAAGACGGACGGCCGATCCCCGCCAGCCTGGGTGTGACTGTAGACAACATCGACTTCACCAGCTCACTGCGCATCTCCAACCTGACGCCTGACCACAACGGCAACTACACCTGCATCGCCCGCAATGAGGCTGCTGCCGTGGAGCACCAGAGTCAGCTTATTGTGAGAGGTGAGAAAGCACAAAGGAACTGATTATGTATCTAATGGCACCTAGTGGACTACTATAATCTGTAGCATGTGTGCAGGTTTTCATTTTAAGCAATCCCTGCAGCACCAAACATCGCTTATTAGTTTTACTGGTCTGGAAGGTAGATAAAATCAGCTGGAGTCGTGTTTGACTACAAACACAGGCTACAGTATAATAAGACACCAAAAACATGTCATGTATCTACATCAATCATTATCTTTGTTTATGTGTCCGTACAGTTCCTCCTCAGTTTGTGGTTCAGCCTGAGGATCAAGATGGGATCTATGGGAAAACTGTGACGCTGAACTGCTCTGCTGAAGGCTACCCACCACCAACCATCGTATGGGAACACTCTAAAGGTACATTAAGCACAGCTCACATTAGCCACTACAACTGAACTGGCCAGGTACAAGGACAATCAAATATTAATGTATATGATTCACATTTCAAACGTAAATTACACGTAAGAAGACGTGCAAGAAAGCCAATCAATTGTGAACATTTTCACTTCACATATTTGCTGTTCACATGCAAACATTTTAGCTCACATGTGAAAATCAGGAACTTTTCTGAAAGCTCCAATTTAACTGCTGTTTGACACTCACCTGAAACTATTCAATGATTATTATATTATTCATAGATCTGCTGATTCTACATGTTGTAACATATAGCACCACAGGTTTGTGCTGACCTTACTTGAAAAAGACATTTTTTGGAAGCCTGGTATTAACAACATCATTGTACCAAGGCCTGTGATAAAGTGATTCCTGATTATATTACATTTTTTTTCAGGCAGTGGCAAAATCATTGAGAGAAATGTTTTTTCAATACTCACATATTTGAAAATCATGTCCCATCCCTAAATCAAACATGGACTGTACTTGAGAAAGTTAACATTAAAGTTATATGATATCATTATATGAACAGGATATATTTTTTTATACTAAATCTTACAGTATTAAGCAAAGAAGGGAATGAATTCTGATATACACTGGTGATCAACTACAGGTTTGTGTGTAGCTAACTGGGCCACACCTTGGTCTCAGGCTGTGTATCTTAAAGCAGCTGTGTATGAAATGAGTGCTGTCCACAGCTCATATGGCAGCAGTAGTGTTTTTTCAGGTGAGTGGGTTTCATTTACCTCATCCACAGCTGATGCATACGTGTGTGAATGCAAACAAACACACACAACCATCTGCACTGTAAACACGGGCTGGAGAGGCTTGTCGCAGGATTTCCACCTGCATCATTAGAGAATCATCAGAGAGAGACAGACAAAAACAGACAGCAGATACACAGATGCAGAGACAGAGCATTAGTAGATGGAAAGACAGACAGACAGGGAGGCAGGTGAGTTCAGCCACTTGAGCAGGGCAGATGAAGAGGGGCCCCAGGTGTTTGCTCCATCATCCATATAACCAGGGATGAAAGCTTCACCAACAGAAGGACGACAACCAATGAGGAGTGGTGTGTGTGTGTGTGTGTGTGTGTGTGTGTGTGTGTGTGTGTGTGCGCGCGTGTATGTCTGCAAATGTGTGTGTGTGTGTGTGTGCCCCGTGATCAAAGGAATGAAAGAATCAGATCTGTTCTTCACCCTTTGATTGCATATGTGTGTGCGAGCTTGCATGTGTGTTTGTGTGTGTGGGACAGACAGGCCTCCTGCCTGATTAATACTGTCTGACCAGCTCTGATCAGAATGAAGTGTGTGTGTGTATGTGTGTGTGTGTGTGTATCTACTCAGTCATAACATTTAAAACAAGCTTTTCTTTATCTGGAGGGAAGTTTGCAAGGCTGTTGCTCGATTTTGTTGGTTTTGGGGCTTTTTCACATCTTTCCTGTTGCCCTGTAATATGCTGTTGCACAGGATATCTGTCAGAGCAAATAGACAATGAAAATCACCTCCCTCAGACAGAAATGTGTCTAAGGTAGGTGGCTTGGGAAGCTATCGTCTAATTTGTTGTAATCCAGAGTGCAATTTGTCCAGAGAATGGCTGTCTGGCATGCTTTTACTCCAACAGAAGTAGCTAAGAGCTAGATGAGAGTCTCTGGGAGATATGGAACAGTAAGTAAAGGTCAACTGCTATTAGCATAACGACTAGCACCATTTGGATATGCAAAATCCATAATTCAAGGAAGAACACATCTCTCTCCCTCTCTCTCTCGGAGCCAGGGGAGCAGGAACAAAGTCACCACTTGACCCTTTGCCTGCCGCGGCCACTTGACTGCATTTTAATTAAAAAGCGAAAACCCACAGCCCACTAAACAGCCTAATCGCTACACGCTAACTTTAACACGATCTAATGCGACGCCTGGCTCAGTTCACACGTGTTTAATACTTCATGAGCAAGGTGGAATACAGTGCTTTCATCAGTATAGGAGCAGACGTCTTCAAAACCTTATAACTCAGCATCATAGACATAGAACAGATTTAAGGCTGCTATTACAGGATGAGATACTGTATTGTTTGACAATAGACCAAGAGTGATTATATCATTTTCTATTAAAAAAGATAGGTATTAATTACAACGCAGGCAGCAAGCCAGAATATGTCAGAGATGCCAAGTCCAATTATTTCAGCGATGCTTCAGTGATGGATATCAAATGTCAGTCGTATTGGACTGTTGAGAATTGAGAAAAGACGTGTGCAAAGCATTACTCCAGACAAATCTTCGCCTTTAGGATTACTCTGTCCTCGATTTAGATTACATCAAATGTGTTTTAAAGCCATTCACTGTATGTGGTGGTTATAAATATTTCTACTGGATCTATTAACTCAACAAACATGAAACCAAGGAATGAAATCCAGAGAGTCAATACAGAGGAAGTCAGAATATATCCCTATGCAGCAACTGTTAACATGTTTGAATCCAGTGCCGAAGGCCAGCAGCGATGCAAAGCCTCTCTGCTCTCCTTCTGCTCTGCCTGTTGTTCCTCTGCACCAATCTGCTGTCTTGTTAAACATGAGCATTACGTCTGTTGTGATTGCATCACACCAGCAGCTCGGCCTGCTTCACTGTGCTCAGCAGCTGTTTGGCGGTTTAAGGATTTAAGGCCCGGTGTTAAGAAACATGTTTACAATCCTCCCTAAATCTGACAGGCTTTGTCATCAAATCTGTAAACACAGACGCATGGTCAAATAAATGCATGCACACACACTCACACACATTCTTGATCCTTTGTCTGACTGAGGTTTGTCAAAGTTATGGCCTCAAACATGTCTCTGTCCATGGTGCTGAAGCAGCAGACACGTTTGTAAGTGTGCCGTTTTCTTTCAGTACCACACTTCTTTGTTTTTCATCTTGGTTCTGCGTTATTCTTTCAGTCGCATTCATCCACACTGTGAAAAATTACCAAACATCTGACTGACTAGACTGTACATCTCTCTCTTCTTTGTTTTTTCCTCTTCCTATGTCCCTTCCTACCAGGTGCGGGCGTCCCCCAGTTTCAGCCCATCCCGCTGAACAGCGGCTCTCGTGTCCAGCTGCTGAGCAACGGGTCGCTGCTGATCAAACACGTGCTGGAGGACGACAGCGGCTTCTACCTGTGTAAGGTCAGCAACGACGTGGGAGCTGATGTCAGCAAGTCCATGTACCTCACCGTCAAAAGTAAGAGCTGATGGGCAGTAATCATTTTGTATTTTAATGTATTGGTTAGTGCAACAACAAGCATCAATTAAGAAAATGATTGCCAGCTGAGGGCTTTTTTCTTTTAGCTCTTCTTATAGTTGATTAACCAGATATTGAATTAGTAAAATATGGAAGGAAGGGAGATGCACGTCAACAGATTTAGTTGACAAGCTGTGCAAATGATGCAACAAACATGAATTGAAACAAGTGGAAAAAATAGCTTGTGATGAGCTTCAGCTAAAAAGCACTTTATAAGCAACTAACATTAAAGGGGTCAGGATCTTGTCTTGACATGAGGTTAATTTAAAGACAGGTTTGCATCAGAACATCCTTACTAGGGAAAATAACAAAAAGGTCATATTAACACAAAGGATATAGAGTAATTAAGCATTTTCCTGCATTAGGGCTGCAACTAACTTTTTTTTTCTTATCGATCAATCTGTCTGAATTCAAAGCAATATTTTCAAATTGCATCTGTTGTCCAACCAACAGTCCAAAACCCTGAAACTCCTGATTTACTGTCATAAATGACAAAGAAATGCACCAAATCCTCAGATTTAAGAAGCTGTAACAAAAATGTGCTCGACTCTGTTGCTTTAAAAAGTGCTGAACTGATCAATTATCAAATAGTTGGTGATTTCATTTTCTATTGATTGAATTGTTGCGGCTCTATATTCTGCATGAACATATCTGTATGCAATGTATCCTCCTGTTTCCACTGCTGACTCTATGTAATCATGTTTCTGTTTTTGTGTTGGTGCATATGTGTCCTCACTGCTCTCTCCAGCGGTCGGCATGTAAATGTCCCTGACTACATGTCTCCTGCCTCCAGTGAGCATTAGCATGTAGCTCCCCTGTAGCGCCAGGAGTGGCTCTTCATTTTCATGGGGCTTAGATGCGAGTGGGGCTTATTTCCCCCCATTCTAATGTTATCAAACTGGAGCACAAGGACCCCCGCCAACAGGCAGCCCTCCTCTCTGTCTCTCTATCTCTTCTTTTTTCTCTCCTTGCCAGCCAAAGTCTAATATATAGGACACCAATATTAAAGAACATGAATGCATTTACAACGAAAACACATTAAACTTTGTTTTTGAAGTGAGTGTGATGGGATGTATCTGACCCTGACCTCTGACCTCTGTGCAAAAAGAGAAAAATATTTATGTAGAGCTCTCCTTCTGGATAAATCAGTACTTGTTATCATTAATATCAGCTGGCATGTCGTGGATATTCATGTGTCAGTGTAATTAAGCCTTGCAGTGTATGAGGTTGGGAGCTGCCACTGTGTGAAGCTGTCAGTGCTACAGCAGCAGGCTCAGAGATGCTCTCTGTGTTTTCATAGGTCAGTTTGCTGACTGTAGCACCCAGTTGCTATGCAGCAAGTTGACCTTTGGCTGTGCTAACCTTTTTTCTTCCATTTTCCACCAAGCAGAGTGCAAACACTGCGGCTGCAGCTTCAGTAGACTCAACTCTCAGTAGCGTATCCAACTCTGAACACTAAGCATTGATTTTTAAGACAGCCTGCTAGAAGACACGGTCTTGTGTGACACAGGGTGCTTTAGCTTATATAACTGAAAAATACAGCAAACAGATTTGAACTGTGTTCTTAATATGCTTGTGCTGTGTCTGTTGGACTCCATTGTACCAATATGAGTACCTAAGAGTAAAAGAGAGGATTGGGGTGATATAGCAGTGTTGATGCAGTTAACTACAGTGAAGATCTTGGTTTCTTTTTTGGTTTTGGTCAAGGATGTCTTTCTGCGACAAGAGTCCACTGAGAAAATTAAAGAGTGCTTCACTCCACACTAGTCATCCCCATCCCTGCAAGACAAAACACAGGGAGTTTATAAGCCCACTCAAGCCTGGTGTTGTAGCTGAGTTTCTGCTGGTGTGTCCGCATACAGTTTACAGATACTCTAATCTATAATACTTTATACTAAGATTAGATTAAATTTCAGCTAGATTTTCCTCAGTCAAACTGCTCCACCCTGCTGAGACCCACTCTACCATAAGATGTGTGTGTGTGTGCGTGCATGCTTGCATGCGTGCGTGTGTGTGTGTTTGGAAGAGATGAACAACAAAATGCCTGTGTACAGTATGTAGGACACACTAGAAAGAGCAGCGGTTTATGTATACTTTTGTTTGTGCACAACTTGATGTGGAAGCTGAGGACGTGTGAGAAGTAAACTGAGATTGTGTGCATGGTTTCAATTTCACTGTTCTTTGTAGTCAGTTGTATCATCTACCAAAGTGGAGGAGAGAGAAGGAGAGGGAGAGAGAGAGAGAACATTGACCCATCGAACGCACTCTGCTATTGCTCAAGGCTTCAGTTTCATGTTGTACTCGGCTCTATCAAAGGGAATTTTGACAGCTCTAGTGATAAATAATGTACGCTTACTTCTCGTGACTAGTAGTTTCATTAACATGAAACATGATGGTAACGTTACATAGAGATTTTATTATTTATATCAAAGACATGTTCTTCTCCTTCAGATGAATTTACATTTATCGTGAGTAATATCATGAAAAGGTTATGAGTTATCACTCATTTAAATTACAGTATTTTCTTACCACAAAGCTAAGTAGGATAGTAAATGTTTTTCAGTCAACAACTATAGTTTGTAGCTTCACAGTATTATTACTGCTGGATAAATTATGCCAAACAATTTTTACAAAAGTGATTTTTATTCAACTAGTGAATCATTCTGACTCGTGTTCAGAGTGTCCTCTTCTAACCCCACGATCCCTTCAGGAAATATGCAATCCCACTGTTGCGATACTTGTGAGATATAAGAATTCAAGTTTAAAACATTTAAAAATGAACTAAACTGACTAATTAATCAATTCTAATGTTATGTCAAAAAATTTTGGTGATACTGCATGCTGCCCCTATTTGTTCAAGAATGAATTCAACAGGTGGTTAATACTTAAAAATTTCACCTTTTAAGGAGCAGTTTGAAAGATGTGGCCTGTCAGAGGTAACTCCAAAAAGTAAGGGGGCAGCATATCACCACAGTCACCACCACCAGCTGCTGCTATTTGTAACTGGCATGAGCTGACATTAGTTAACTCAGTTGGCAGGATGTGCCGGGTCTCTCTAGTTAGTATGCTCACTTACGTAGCTTTCTATCTCTGCAACACCAATACATAGCCAAGACATCTTTGGCATAACCCCCATTATTTCTTCACATTCTGTTGATGTTAATTTTTGAATGTTTTAAATTAAAGTTGTTACATATTGTACCTTAATGCCAATGTCAACTAACTCATTTAAGGGAAACCTATACATACTTTAGATTGCTGTATTTTTGCACAATACAACAAGTAAGACAAAATACCAGCACAAGAATATCATAACCTTAATGCTTTATTATCTGGTTGGGTGTTTTGCCAATATCTTCGTATCTCCAGTCCACTTCACATCTCAAACAACTAAGAAGACTGCACATTTTATATGAGTATTGCAACATCGTGCCTCCATGACATCATCTGAGTGTGTCATCATCAGCAACAGTGAATATGGATTAAACACATGTGCGTCCATTTATTCATGAATTACGTTTCTCTTGCAGTATCATTTAAAACCTCTAAGTCATTTATGATTCACTTAGTATTGATGTGACATCTTCATAGCTAGAATAATTCACATTACAGGAAACAGCTGTAAGTTCTTTGGGCCTATGATAATACTCTGCTGTCCCTCCTCTGCTGTCATTGGCTGCTCAGTCATTACATGCTCGCTCAGCCACATGCTTGTCACTCATCAACAGATCACATTTCATGCCCTTTAAACCCCAAACTGTACTCGTATACGCAAGATGCTTTCTGTGAAAGTGTACTTACTCGCATGAGTGGTCTGAAAAAGAGAGACCATTACTGTGCTCACCGACACCATCATGCCCGTTCATCAGTCTTTGTGTGTGTGTTTGTGTACAATCACATAATACTGTACATTATCATTTTAACATACATTCTGCAGGCATATGTCTGTTTTTATTTGTATATTTATTAATTGTACATTGTGTTCATTCTGCTTGCATGCTACATGTGCGAGTGTGTTTGCAAGTGTGTGTGTGCGAGTGTATATTTGTGTGCGTGTGTGTGTGTGTGCGTAAGACACTGGAACGCTTGAGTGCATTTCAGCCTCATTTAAATCCGTCAATACTTCAATTAGAAGCCAACGAAGGGGCTTCAGGGAAGAGCAGTCCGCATGTTTCTCAGCTTTATTTGCACGCTTTGGCTGTCTTTGTTTCTTACATTTCCGGCAAAGATTAAAAAGATCAAGAACGCATTATTTGTTTCATTTCAAACCCTTGTTCATTTGCTAGCTGCTCTGTGTCCTCCAAGTGTCTAAATCCTCCATCACCAACAACAAAGCACACACTTTTTACCATTTACAGATTTACAGCTATTTTACAGCTAACAAAATAGTTTTAATCCCAAGGGGCTATGAGAGCAATACAAAATATATTTTAATCATTATACATCAGTCTGTATGTTCCTCTGTGTGTCTCTGTGCATGTTTTGCTGCAAGGCCTATTTGTTAAGTGAAAAAGTCTGCTTGTACAGAAGTAGTGCTGTCTTTGGTGCTTTCAAGAATCAAACAGTCTTTTTAATGTGTAAAATGTTACAGAGCTACTAAATTCAAAACTTAACATAACATTAGCTCCAAATGTTTGCATGCCAGGGTAACTGTCTTGAATGCAGCTTTTGCCTAATTTTTTTAGCTTGGTATCTTTGGCCTTATCCAGCTATCAAGTGGATTTTTTAGGTCACATTTTACAGGGTTCTCAATTCAGTAATAATAAGCGGGATATTTTAAAAGTCAGCCAGGGAAACTGTGTTCATCCACAAGTGGAAATGTAATACATAGCCTAATTAGCCATCTAGCTACAACTGATAAAATCTGCAAGCCACAGTTATAAACAGGCATAATCGACAGTTTCTAGCTAGAAATGTTTTGCGTCCTCTTTTCTTTTATAATAAAAGATTCAGAGCATATTGTTTCCTCACACTTGTCAGAATCAGAACCTGACAATGTGGTCGAAGGATCGGAAAGGTTCCACCTCCCTCTGCGTTTCTTCCCCCCTTATCCCTCTATATCTTCCTCACCTCCTGTATGCACCTTTTTGTCTTTGTCCCCCCCTCTTTCCCTCCCTCTCTGCCCCCTCAGCTTTGCCTTTCTCCCTTGTCTCCCCTCTTCCCACTCACACTTTCTCCTCTACCCGCCTGTGTTTTATTACCAGGGCCCCTGTAATATCGCTGGATATTAAAAAATATACATCAACCGAGCAATTATGGGCTATCAAAAAGAATAGGTTTAGCCCCGGGCCCTGCGAGTGCGGCACGGTAGACGCATGGAGATGAGATGAGGAGGAAGCGAATGAGTAGGCTCACCTCCGCTCGGGCCACTGAAGCACAACCAAGATCTGTGGAGATTGTAGAACACTTTAGATACTGCAGTCTACATCACAAGGTAGCCATCTTGAAGACGTGAACACTTTGCATGTTTCATTCACACACACACACACACACACACACACACACACACACACACACACACACACACACAAGGTCACAGGCAGATTGAAGCCTCTCCCAATGCACATAGATGAATTTATGACTGCAAATGCATACACAGTACAGGAACATACTGTACCCACACCCACACAGGCAAGCATGTGCTCACACAAACAAACATAGATAACTTGTATTCGAATACACACATGGTTTATAAAGAGAAACATGTACACACGCACTCACACACAGCCGTGTGAGCTGTCATTGTTCGCCCATTGTTCGCCCTTTCTCTCTTTCGATGAGCAAACAGAAGCTTTGTCGATGTTAACTCACACTGCCAAGGCCTCAGATTTAGATGGAGAAAATAGCCCCTGTTAAGGAGCAATAACATTTAGAGAAGGGGCTGAGAAGACTCTTTTAATAGGACTCACTTAAAATTCATAGTTGCTATGCAAAATAAATCAGCGATTTCCTGCGCGGGGGCAGTGGGAAAGGGGATGATGGTGTGGGGAGCGAGGGAGAGGGAGGGGCTGTGAGTGAATAAGAGATGAGGTTTAAACGCTGGCAGTCCCAAGTCTGACACATTCCATCATGTCGGGGGTGGGCGGGGGTTGAGAGTGCATGTACGCACACAAAAGCACACAGGCCTGGTGTATGCATGTGAACACACATAAATGTAGCACCCCCTTTGGATTTTTGTTGGCTGCATCAAAGGAGGAAATGTACTGTGAGAAAAAAGACAGAGAAACATGTTGAAGTAGTCCGTGTTCATTTGTTTGTGTGGGGGGGTCACTGTGTGTGTATGTGCATGTGCTTCTTATATCTGAATTAGAGATCAACTGATACAGTAGTATGGCATTATTACTGTCAGATACTAGCTTATCACAGATGAACTGGTGCCAGGCCTCTCAAAGTCATCTTTGAGGTAATTTCAGTGTGAGATAGTCATTAAATTGTTCTCTGCTAGAGAGCATGTGCAACTTATTTTTAGCATGCAAGCAGTACGGCTTGATGGATGACAATGTAGATTTATCTGTTGGTTGGTCCACCTGTTATCTGTTGGTTTAATATCTTAACAATCATTGGATGGACTGCCATGAAATTGGTACAGACATCCAAAAGGCCCAGACGATGAATCCCACTGACTTTTCCACCATGGAGATTCACATTTGCAGTTGTTAGTGAAATGTCTCAACATCTATTGGATAGACCGCTGTAAAAAATTTGGTCCACACTTCCTTAACATTTCCTTAACTTTTCATCTAGCGCCATCATGAGGTCAGAATTTTAATTAGTACAAAGCTTTATGTCTAAAGTTATATCCAAATACCTTCAAATTGAAAATATTACAAAATTAAAATAGTGTGAAATAATGGTTTGAATGTTTAGTTGAGTCTATGTAGAGTTGCAGAGATACGTAACTACTGAAGGTAGCATGCTAACCAGCTATCCCCAGCCTGTCATGGACCAAGGCTCCTGTACCAGAAGTGTAAACACCAACAGTCCCATGCTGCTCCAAGCTCACCGTCGGGACTGTTAACTGCACGACTATCTGAGCTCACTGGCACTAACTTTTAGCATCAGGTAGCAGTTACTCTGGCGATATGCTGCCCCCTATTGGTTTGGAGTATTAATTTGAAAGTTGGCCAATTCTCACATATTAACCTTTAACTTAAATGGGGAAGGCGTAGCTAATCATCTGCATGTAAGCCTTGTCACCATGAGCATCTGATGGTTGTATTTAAGTCACAGCACTGCTGTGATCTGGCCTAACAGAGCTGCTGAAGTAGCTTTAAATTATCATTTAAACTTTCAAACATCGCCGTCAGTATCAGAAAGATTGAGAATTGTTCAGGCTTTAAAATAAATATTTGCACATACAATTTAGATAAATCTGTATATTTAAGTACCACTAAAGTAATTAATAACAAAAGGGAAAGAGACAGTCAGTATTAGCATTTTTCAGCCTGGTTGAGATTTAACATCAAGGCAATTCAAACACAGTGAGGCAAGTTGCCATTCACACAAGTGCAGTATAATAACATGATTAATTATAAATTCAAGTACTTTAATTGTCTTGTGATTGTCTAACCTTCTGGCACTCTTACAGCGAGCAAAACTCTACCAGACTGGCTCCTGTGTGAAGCCGAAACAAATGATTACAAAGTTATCTCCAAACACTGTTTGACCCAGAGGAATACTGTATGTGTGGGGAGGCATCTTGTGTGTTTCTAAAACGTGTTTGTGTGTGTTAGTGCTCCTGTTTTGGTCTGCATCTGTCTGTGCACATGCATCACTATTTTTCTTTGGTCGTGGTTGTGCTGTGTCTTCACTTGCATACTGTACACTCATGCGAGACCAGAATCTCTGTATGTGCCGTTGTTTGTGTAGTTTTGAATGTGCATGTGTGTGCGTGCATCTGTTGTTATTTGTGCACGCTTGTGTATGTTCGAATGCGTGTGTGCCTGTGTGAGACAACAGCACGGCCAGCGGACTTGTCTGCCGCGTATGAATAATCAAAGTGGTCTCTCTCATCATTAAATCATTGCTGTCCTGGTGGGAGCCTGAGGAGGGAGATGGAGTGAGAGAGCGAGGGAGAGGGATCATAGTTAGCGCTGCAGGGGTACATGCTCTCCCTCTCCTCCATCGTGTAGTGTGGCTGAGATGTGTCATGAGCACAAGTCTTCTCTGCTCTCTGTGCTCGCCCACTTAGCTCCCCCAGACACAGCCTCTCTCATGCACACACATTCATACATATGCACACACGGTATAACACTCATATCCACACAGACACATTATTCAGGAGTGTACAGACATTCGCACACTGACTCAAACACACATACTGCATCTCTGCTCGGAAGCGAAGGCCTCCAACATCCACTAAACAAGTATCTGCCACATCTAACTGCCACTGCTGTCCTTTCCACTGACACAGTATTCACCACAGTACAGATTTAAATAACCTGGAAAAACTTGTGGTGAAAGTATAGTCCTGAACGCTGGCCTGTCTAATGTAAAACTAGGACGAATTGATTTATCACACAACAGAAACTCAAAACAATGTTGATAGCAGATTAATTTAAAACTCCTCTGACCAGTGTTTCTATATATACACAAGATTGAAAGTATTTGTAAAGTAAAATCAGTAAATCTTGATACTGCTGTTGACTTTCAGCCCATTGTTTAGGTTTTCCTGCCCTCAACTTAACTGTTTTGATTGCTTCTCACCGATGAGTTGTATGTGTTATAGACCTGTGTACAGCTGTGCCGCTCAGCTTTGCTTCCAATTTTGCCCAGTGGCTTCTCGTGGTATTGCAGCAAAAAATTCCCCTGCAGCCCAAAGAGCATTTTCCCCCATCGTTATCTTTAAAACTATTGACAGGACACCTCAAATTGCAAACAAGGTCAATTATGACTTCTGTATTATTCTATTATGAATCATAACCAAAGTCAAGCATTTAGAAGCTAAAAACACAAATGTTTCCATTTGGAGTTGGTAGAAATCAAACCAGAACTTGAATGTAGTGAATATTGACACAAACCCATCTCAAAATGAATGATTATGTTGATCCATATCTGATGGTTGTGTAAGGAAACAACTGTTTTCTAACATGTTTGCCATATTAGCTTTATAGATTGATAATTAATTATTAATGTGTTTATTAGGTTCTGCTGCCCCCAGATGGCCAAAATGTCAATTCAGGCAGCTTTAAGTAATTAAGTAACCAAAATCATTGTAAACCAAATATGTTTGTCTGTTTTGATAAGTCAGATAAAACAATAGTTTGGCAAATCTGTTTTGGCTCTTTTCACGTGACTCTCTAATAAAACATCATCAGTTCTTAATGTAGTTTCTTGTCTGTAAACAAATAAATTCCTGTAATGAATTAAAATGTAGTTTAGAATTGTTTAGTCAAACAATAATACAAAACTACATTATGATAGTAGCCATTGCAATTTAACTTTGATCTGCATTGTAAGGTGAACATTACTGGGTTTGTTGATGTTAAAATATGGTGTAGTCTTCTGGTTTAATGTAGTTCAAATTTAGATGCCTGTGCAGGTGCTTTATTTTTCTGACCATCTGAAATTCAAGTCTGTTTATTAGTTTTGCAATTTCGAACTGGATTGTTGCACACAGAATGAATGCTGTCCTGCTGAAACAAAGTAAGAGAACTGTAGTGCTGTCGGGGACACAGCAGATTAAAGCTTTTTCAATGTTGCTTTGAACAGCACTTGCAGGTTTTGATGTTCCCTGACTAAGTCAGATTGTCTTAAGTGTATAAGCCATCACACAACTGGCAGCAATCAGATCAATTGTTTTACCGGCATTATAGTATCTAAAATAATCATTAAGGATAATGTCCATAATGTCCGCACTGAATCTCCTCAGACTGCAGAAATTAATATGGTTTTCAGTTCAGAAGCTTCACCCTTCACCCTAGAGATCATTACAACTGTGAATAGCACCTGAAAGTCTCAGTGAATATTACAGTCAGGACACGTCTTCATGCAAGTGGGGAGTAAAAGATAGAATGAAAGTGTGAGTAAGAGTACAGACTGTGAGTAGTCTGGGTGAGAGACATTTACAACAGATCCTCGTTCTGCTGAACCACACACACACACACACACACACACACACACACACACACACACACACACACACACACACACACACACACACACACACACACAGCCTAGATGTGTTTCTAATGAGCCTGGTGTGCGGTTACGGTGTAGAGCCAGAGTGGCTCCACACTCAGACTGATGGGAGTTCAGTCAGGAGTCACCACTTTCTTCTCTGTACCTCCACCTCATCCTCAGAAAGCAGCACGTTAGTGCTCGCTGTCATTATCAAAGCAGGCACAGGCTTACCTGAAGGGCTCAGTTTCCATCTCAAAGTATTGCTGGAGACGAGTAGACTCAAACATGAGTTCATGATGGTCCCTGGAGTGTTTAAATGGTTGTCATAATTGTCAGTGAAAACGAGAAGAGGAGTTTTCTCAGAATAAGACATGAATACATATGTGCTGTGTAATTCTATTTTTTGTATCTTGGGATAAAAAAAGTTAACACATCTTACTATGAAAGCAAGATTTTCAAAGTAGATGTGCTGTTTACACCGCTGATGTATGATTTCTCTACGAATATCTACGAAAGCAAATGTGCATAAAACGGCGAAGACATAAATGTTTTAACTGATACCATTATTTTCTTTCTGTCTTTTCCTCCACTCTTCCTCTTAAATTCTTTTCCCTCCATCCAGTCCCAGCCATGATCACTTCCTACCCAAACACCACTCTGGCCACGCAGGGCGAGGAGAAGAGGATGAGCTGCATCGCTCACGGGGAGAAACCCATCATGGTGCGTTGGGAGAAAGAAGAACGCATCATCAACCCAGAGACCAGCCGATACGTGGTCACTGTCAAAGAGGTGGCCGACGAAGTCATCTCTACACTGGTGGTAAGCCATCAGTTTTATTGCAAACATATTTAGAGAACAACCTGCAGTCATTTTTTATCTATTTGGACAGATGGAAAGCAGAGAGGGAGAAAGAGGAGGGAAGGCATGGCTAAAAGAATCTGGCTCAGATATATTCACATAATCTTAAAATCTTCAAGTAGAGTATAAAATATTAAAGCACTCCCTCTCATTTAATGGTTATTAAAATACAGCATGAATGAGTACATGTGTAAAACAGTAATGTAAAATCTCAAGGAATATGTGCCTTGAGAAGATTTAGTAGCTAAGTGTCCCGCATGGGTTAGGATGAAGAGGAATGAAGAGGTTCTACCCATGTTAATTCCCTGCACATGGTGTATGTCTCTGTAGATTATGCCCACAGTTCGTGAGGACTCTGGTTTCTTCTCCTGTCATGCCATCAACTCCTTTGGCGAGGACCGAGGCATCATACAGCTGACCGTGCAAGGTAAGCTCCCCCTCGCCTCAGACTCAGCTCACTGCAGGTGCTTTTTCAGCAGCTGTGTTTGTAAGAAGACAAAACTCCCTCCAGGAGTAGTCAAGTTTTCTATCATTTATTACCTAAATCATTCATTTATAAATTTAATTGCTGCACAGTGTGACTCCTGCTCCTTGCAGTGCTAACTGCATAATCTCCCGCTGGGGAAATCACAGACTAAAACCAATTCATCTGTCTGGTCTGCCTTCCATCCAGTTCTATTTGAGGACTTTAACTCTCCGTTGTGTTCCCCCCTTTCCTCAGAACCACCCGACCCTCCTGAGGTGGAGATTCGGGAGGTTAAAGATCGGACCATAGCTCTCCGCTGGACCATGGGCTTTGATGGGAACAGCCCGATAACAGGATATGATATTGAGTGCAAGAACAAATCAGGTAAACACAAGTTAAATAATAAATTGTGTCTATATGTATCGTTGTTACACAATAAACAAGACTCCACTGTGAACAGTTTTTCACCCTCTGCCTCTCTGATTTTTTATAGCGTCATGGCTATCAGCCCAGGTCACCAAAGATGTGTCACCACAGCTCAACCAGGCCACTATTATTGACCTTCACCCTTCGTCCACTTACAACATCCGCATGGTCGCTAAGAACATTATTGGCAACAGCAACCCTAGCAATGAGCTCACCATCACCACTGATGAAGCAGGTTATTGATCTTCTGAACTTTGACATGTGAATTTGACAATTATAAACTTAAGACTGTCCCGTGATGTGTGTCTGTACCCTAACTCTGCTCTGTAGAGAGTTTAATCTGTCTGAACGCTGGTTTGGAAAAAAAATTCCTCAGCTTCCATTTTCTCCTGGCTTATAAACCTGTAGAATCATCTTTCACATAATTATTTTATGGTTGTTTTAAATGGAGGTCATCATATTTTATACCTGGGGAAACAGATCAGCTCACTGTTGCTTTAAGTTGGCTCTATCAGCGTTCACTTATCTTCTATTGCCTATAATGATTGCCCCACAGGCAGAGCAGCACATTAAACACCCCATTTTACTGGATTCATTGCTAAAATAAAGTCATAAACTTTAAATTGAATAAAACATGTATCAATTCCTCATGTTATTTTAGAGGTTAAAGTTGATGTTAGAAGTGTATTTTAGATTATTATTAAGTTGAGCTGTGAGCCACTTGTGTGAAAATGTGATCACAAAGGAAAACACATTCTTAACTCAACAGCTCCATCTAGTGAAATTAAATGACCTGACAAGTGGATGGCTGATGGTCTCCTCTAATGAAATGCCAGTCTGCAGTGACACTGAATACTGTGATGTATTTACAGCTCCTGATGGCCCGCCACAGGATGTCACTCTGGAGCCCACCTCCCCTCAGAGCATCAAAGTTTCCTGGAAGGTGAAGTCTAAACTTTATGTACTTAAATATGAGCTGAGGCACTGACACAGATAGCAGCATGTAGACTATCATCTCAGTCATTATGAATTAAACATTGAAGGCACAAGGAAAATGGTTTTTTAATGAATGAAATTATTATTTTTGCTTAGTTTCACTACATTTGACAGTGTATAGTACTTTTACAAGCCAAAAAAAAAAAACTAAACACAAAGAGAATATCCATGTAACAATTAAACTACTGTAGGACAGACCGGTGCGTATTCATGCAGAGAGGCATTATCAGACCTTTCTGATTAGTGTGTCTTTCAACTATTTTCTAATAAACAGTAGGGAAACCTCTCCTCCTTTGTTGAGAAATGTCTCATGAAACAGTTCATCTTGTCACTGTTAGCTATTGAAAGAACTGTTTCAGAGGTGCAGAGAGCTACACCATGCAGAATGTTATACAGTAAACAAACATTGATCATAAATGGAAAACATTAAAAGCTCAATAAGTTATATTTTTCAGTAATAATGCAAAAATCATCTAGGTTCAGTTTAATGCCAAGTGCTGTAATAGCTTGTTTAAATGGCTTCTAATTTGATCATATTCATGTTATATAGGCCTGTGACCAGGAGGTGGCGTAATAAGACAGAAGTGATCATATCCGAGACTGCATTCTAGCTGCATCTGTGTTTAAGTGATAACAAATTAATACATTAGATTTTATTGTTTATTTTTGATAGGCTATTTTATTTTGACTTCTAAAAGGCTTGCAGCTGGTTTGTGAAGGCTAATATGGATTTGAATAAACAATATTTTTTTTTTTTATAAAACAGCTGAAAATGGTTAAAGGCATTAGAGGGAGAAACAGTTACTTTCAGTGTAATATGTGTGCATATATATGTGTGTGTATATATATATATATATATATATATATATATATATATATATATATATATATATATATATATATATATATATATATCTGTGTGATTAAAAAAATGCAAATAGCTATATCTGACTTGTAACATATCAAGTCCAGCAATGAAACATTAGATAAACTAATAACATAATAGTTTGGGTAAAAGTCACCACCACTCATTAGTGATGGTCTTGTAACTTTCTCATTTTACAGCCTCCTCAGAAGCACTTGCAGAATGGTGTGATCCGTGGCTACCAGGTGGGCTACAGGGAGTACAGCCCTGGTGGGAGCCACCAGTTCACCATCATCAGCGTGGACACCACAGGAGACACTACAGAGAGCATCACGCTAGACAACCTGAAGAAGTTCACTCAGTACAGTGTGGTGGTGCAGGCTGCTAACAGGGCTGGCACTGGGCCGTCCTCACAGCAGGTGGTCACCAAAACCCTGGAGGACGGTAAGGCTGGGGTACAGGTGGAACTGGTTTGTTATATATGTGTCACTTGGTTTCATTGGTTGAAGTCCTTGTGTTGATATGTATAGGTTATTGTGTTAAGCATATCTTTAGCGTTTTTATAAGACTTTTCACTGTTTGACTTGTTATTTTGGTTGAGTTTGGAGCCATATTTGACCCCATATTTCTTCTATCTACTGAGGGAGTTACTATTTGGCTCTCAAAAATAGCTCCAACATGCAGTTTTCTTGTTAAAAGGCTCCCCTCTACTGGGAATTTGGTGAATTACATCAGGCAAACAAATTTTTGATATTCAGTGCTTTATAAGTATTCATGTATCTACAAAGATGTTCCAGATGTAATATTTGTATATTAGCTGTCATTTAAAAAAAACAAAAAACTAATTGTGGTTGTGGCTGTCCAGACTGTCACTTTTGTTGCAATTCTATTCAGCCTCCACTCCCAACACTTTTTCTTACCTCATGTCTCTGTCAGTGCCGTCTCGGCCTCCTGAAAACGTCCTGGCTGTGGCGAAGTCCCCAGAGGTGATCTCGCTCTCTTGGATGCCTCTGCCCCGAGAGGCTCTCAATGGAAACCTGCAGGGATACAGAGTCATCTACTGGGCCAACCTGCCTGATGGAGGTACGAACATCAACACAAGGAAACATTTATATCACTGACAGATTGATGCAGTTCATTTACTTTTTAGGTGCACACCTGATTTTTCTTTAATGTGGATTGGTTTTTCAGTGGTTTTGCTTGTTGTCATGGTTCATCCACCAGGGGAAGCTGTGGTATTTCCGTACTGTAATATGCTGTTGAGATACAGAGGTGGTGTAACTGAATATTTAAGCTATCATGTGTGTAAAGGTTTTTTGCTCATCATAAGGGACAATTGTGGCTCACTTACCACTCTTATTCACTGTGTATCTGGGACATCCTTTCTTTGTGTTTACAAGACATGGACATCAAGTGTACCACATTTTTATTGGAATGCCTAGCAACTTACTTCCACTAACAATATGATTTTTTGATCTACATTTGAATTTACATACATAATGAACAGCATCAAATTTTCAAGGAAGTTGTTCCACTTTACAGAATCAAATAATAATTTTTCTGATGCTGACCAACAGTAAAAATACAAGAACCGCATTGCACACAGGGAACAGGCCTGTGTTTTTCCCCTTGAATGTATACCCTGCTGTATAGCAGTGATCCAACCTGCAGTCTGGCTGCTCACCATTAATAATTCATAATGCAATAACTCAGTGAGGCCCAATGCTTCAGCTCTGAGTGACAGGGCATGAGGCGGGAGAGGAAAAGAAAGTAGAGGACTGGAGAGAGGAATCAGCAAAACTGAAAAGTGAACCTGTTTTTTGGGAGTTAAAACACTTCATACATGATCCCATACATGATCTATACTATACATTCAGAACATTGTCTGCTGACCCTCTCAGTAGACTGGGGTAAACGTTTAGCTTTCATAGCAGGAAACAGATATTTCAATATATTTTCAACACTGAATCAACTCAACCTGCCTCCTCTCCTGTGTCAGAACTGGGAGAAATCAGGAACGTGACGACCAATCAGCCGTCTCTGGAGCTGGATGGTTTGGAGAAGTACACCAACTACAGCATCCAGGTCTTAGCCTTCACCAACGCTGGGGATGGTGTCCGCAGTGAACAGATCTATGTCCGCACTAAGGAAGATGGTATGACTTATTACCACTTAACACATATAACACACTCAGATTTTTGTTCAGCCCAATCCATATCCTGCAAAGTTGAAAAATACCTATTGAAGTTCTTGTTTCTAGTTCAAGTCATTTTTATAGTTTAACCTCAGTGTTTATTCAAGTTCTTGTGTACAAATCATGTTGGATTAGAAAGTCATCTTATCTACTTGAATACAATGTGGTCTGAGAATGACCAGGTAGGTAACAAGCAATGCAGTGATACTGGCCCATTAATTCACTAAAAAAATGTGTGGGTGTATTTGCCATACCATGTGTTTACTCTGTACATCAATTTTATTTTTGAAAGTATCAAAGTACCCAAGTTTCAACCCAAGGCTGCACAGATATTAACATTTTTACAAATGTGTTGGTATGTGCTCAGTGACTTATTCTGTACCAGCACAGTGTGCAGGTTGTTTATACAAAAATCACCCTATTTTTCATGCTGAGGACTTTTCTTGCCTTGGTATCAGAAGAGGTACCCAGTACCTTTTATTAAACTGGTATTGCTTCAAAATGTAAAACTTTAGTTGCCACTGAAAAACATGTAGCACAGAACAACTAAAGGATTTATGGTGCTGTGCACTGGAGGAATAATATTGCCCATTTATAACCCAAACATTCACTGACCTTTTTTCAATGATCTAAAACAAACTGGGTATATTTGATCTGCTTTATCCTTTACAGTACACATACATCACACACTTTATTTAAGTGAGATTTATAGGAGTACATCCTAAAAGTACACATTCATGTAAAGTTGCTGTTTTTATCTTGGCTCCTCTGAATCCTGCACTGCTCTCTTTTTCTTCCAGTTCCTGGTCCTCCAGCGGGGGTCAAGGCTGCAGCCTCCAGCAGCTCCGTGGTGTTTGTCTCCTGGCTGCCTCCACTCAAACTCAATGGCATTATCAGGAAATACATCGTCTTCTGCTCTAACCTACATCCGATGGTATTAGCATTTGTATACCAAAAGATGTGGAGCCATCTTTTTGTAAAGTTTGTGACATTGGACTGAACACCAAAACAGCAAATGACAAAATAAGTGATAGCTGAAAGAAATATGTGAAATACTGGTTCTCTCCTGCTGCCCAGTGATACAATGATCTCTCCTCTCTCTTTGTTTTACAGGTTATGAGTGAGTTTGAGGCGTCGCCAGATGCATATTTCTACAGGATCCCCAATCTGGCTCGAAACAGACAGTACAGCATCTGGGTGGTGGCTGTGACTGCTGCAGGACATGGCAACAACAGTGAGAAGATCACAGTGGAGCCTCTGGCCAAAGGTACACCACCCTCACTGAGCTCCACCGACAGTAACCTCTGAAGACTAGATTCATACAGTTGTTGTCACACAAAGCATTATTAATCGTCCTATCCATCCATTACTGATAATCCCAGAGGGCAAAACTCTATACGCTTCTACCTCGCTGCAATTATTTGACAGCTTTAGCTGCAAGTTACAATTTACAGTTTTAAATGGGGCATATATTATATGATGTTTTGGTACAACTTAAACTACCCAACAGTAGTCAATTAAGTAATTGTATGTTTTGTAAAAGCATTTCATGGTTCCATCACCGCAGATATTTGGTGTAAATCATCTGGTACTTTTCTATTATTCCTCATTATATCTTCATTATTCATCATGATTATTGGACAAAGCAAGCTGTGTGAAGTTGCCACATTAAAACAACAGTAAATTTGTGCTTTTATGTTTATGCATGGGTGATAGTGATCTGTATAATCGTATAAAAGTTACACTATTACAGTACTCTTACCTTAAATACTTAATTCATATGTTTATTTTTCTGATTTTATGTACATACTTTTGCTTAATAACAGCTTCAATCCAGACTTTGATAATAGAAAATTCATTATTGTTGAAGAAATTGGTCCTCAGTTGCATGTGAGAAAAGGTACATTAAAAACATATCACAGTCAAAAGAAGACACTTTAAAACACATAAACATTGAAACGCAGTAGGAGCTACTTTAAAAACGAACACCAGATACTCTGTGTTTAGAATGAAATTTAGAAAAAGAATGATATAAAGTGCTGTGGGCTGACGTAACAGATTCACTTCAAAAAGTGTCTGTCCTTCCTGATGAAGGTATTTTATTGCAGCGGGGAGAAACATTTTTCTATAAATGTACCTTTTAGCACAGAGCACTCTTTTCTTTTGCTGTGAGGGCAACAGCTAGAAGTGGTGGTTGCTGTAGTTGTCTATGATGTTGCCAATCAGGCATTGGACTGCTTTGCATTAGTGATAGGACCTGTGTTTTTAGATTATGACATCAGGACTATACTTGACTAGATGATCTGAATACTTCCCCCACCACTTGTTCACAGTATCATACTTAAAATGTGTGGTAAAGAAGAAATCCATAAATCGTAATTATACTTAGACTACTTTGTTTTCATTAAGGTATAAACACATACATAAATGAGGAATGTGCAAACTTCGTATCATAGTCACCATTTCTGGCAATTATAAATGACAACAGATAGAAAGGATGTGAATCAGTCACACTTGACTGTTGATAAAGGCGTCTTTGTTAAGAGCACCAACAAAGTTTTGTATTTGTGTTGTTTTTAGCTCCAGCCAGGATTCTGACCTTCAATGGGACAGTGACCACACCCTGGATGAAGGACATTGTATTACCATGCAAGGCTGTTGGAGACCCTCCTCCTACCATCAAATGGCTTAAGGGAAAGTAAGTCACACTTGAACAATCATGCAGCACCGCTCAGTGCAGACACAGTATCAGACTAACAACATTATGTCTTTTCATCCTGGCCCATAGTAATAACTGTCCTGACATTGTGTCTCTATCTCCAGCACTAATGGAACACCCACACCTGTCCTGGTGGATGGTCGTCGGAGTGTCCACGGCAATGGCAGCTTCATCATCCGCACAGTGAAAGCAGAGGATTCTGGGAACTACAGCTGCGTGGCCAGCAACAACTGGGGGTCAGACGAGATCACACTTAACCTGCAGGTCCAAGGCAAGCAGCCAAACAGATGTTGTTCGTATGCTTTGAGCTCAAACAGCTGCTGGGTTATATAATGTTTGTAAGCCCATCACATCTCTTAAATTCCAACCTTTCAAATATAATCCTCAACAAATGGTTGTTCTACCTTGGACAGGAGCATGGTGTCCTAACCAGGGCTGTTGTAGTTTTGTGTTCAGTTCAGTTATTCTTTTTTCAGTTCAGTTTAGTGTCCAATGTGGGTTTGCTTGGTTCAGTTTTATCTTTATTATTAGTTTTAGTTTACTTAAATTCTCTTCTTATTTAATACAGGGGTATTTGTCAAGAGCAAGATTCAGTACATTGAAAATAGGTATTACAATACAAACACAATACTTTGTGAGAGTAATTAACATCCCGGTCTTAATAAACATATGAACCAGTGCCTCCTCATGCTTGTTGTGCTGACACAGTTGACCAAATTGACAAATACCAAAACCAAAGACATCTCTTGAGCAGTATATACTTACAATATTTTAATTTGTTTTGTAATGTGTGCACAATATTGTTTCGGTTTGATTATGTTTTTCTAAAGTTTATTTTCATACTGGGATTTCGATAATATTTCAGTTAGTCCAGAGCTTAGTCCATACAGGGATCCCCATTTTGCTTATGACAGGTTTGACACTGAATCTTGACAAGGACACATGAGGCATTTTAAAACAAATACTAACCATGCAATGAACTTTTGTTTTATCCCCAGTCCCTCCTGACCAGCCACGCCTCACAGTTACAAAGACAACCACCACATCAATCACATTGTCATGGATACCAGGAGACAATGGAGGGAGCTCCATCCGAGGTGAGAGCGACACAGTGGCAAACACGCACACTAAACAAATGAGTCTGAAACAGCACAGCGAAGAGTTTCACAACAACTTGGTGTGATATATACACACAAACATGTGTCAACCACATACATAATACTTTATAAAAGAAGAATCATCTCCTTTCAGCTCCCCATGACAACCAATGTCACCTCTTCCATTCCTCTGGTCTAACATTCCTGTTCTTGCTCCCGTTTCTCATTATCTGGGGGTTGGGCTGAATACCCAAGTCCTAAAAGGTAGATTAAAAAGCAGCGGGGAAGATTAAGTCTGTTTAAGTGAAAGATTAAAGCTCTCCATCTTAAAGAAAGCGCAATCACAGTCAGACGATTTGTGGTGATTTATCATTGCTCCTAATCATGCAGCTCCTGCCTGTAGAGTTGTAGTCGCTATAAAAGCTGCCTGTGATACCTTCTCTCTGATATTTGTTTTGCTTCCCTGCTTACAGCATCATCCATCACCAAAACACACACACCTAAGCTTGCGATTGTCTATTTTTAGCCAGGCTTGCAGTAGACTCTGGTGAAGGCAGTGCTGGTCGGTCAGCTTGTCCTCAGACTTCCACCGTAACACCAGACAACAAAAACCGAAAAACAATGATGTTAGTGATCTCAATGATGTCAGTGAGCACTGCCTTTTTGTGGTTGTTGGCAAAGACTTACCACGTTTGATATTTACTTATTTACTTAATTTGACTAAAATCAATGCCTGTAGTCTATCAGCAACTGTAAAAAAAACTACTACTGACTAATGTACAGCTCATGTTAGGTGTTGTATCCTTAGTTCAGAGGACTTAAGCTAAAGCTGATGTGAGGATCTGAAGTTATTTTATTGAGAGTAACATGTTATTCAGCTCCAAACCAGAAAAATGAAATAAATACATTGGGAAATACATTTCCAACAGTGTTTAACACTTGGATTTTAGTAGGAATGTATTGACAAGTCAATTACTGGTTGAGATGGTAACTTTCGTTAGATACAGTAGGAACACAGCATATCTACAGAGGGAGCAGGTCCTCTTCCATGGAGTCCGTCATGTTTCTACAGTAACCCAGAATACACAAACCAAACGCTAGCTCCACAGTGGGCCAATGTTTTTTCATGGTCACCATTGAGGTGTGTGAGACAAGGGGTGTTCAGCTGTTGATCTCAATGCTAGATACCACTAACTCCTTCACACTGGACCTTTTAAATGTGCATTTAGTGAGATTTCAACAGTAATAATAGACGTATGTCAATATTCGCATCAAAATTATGTTTTTATTTGTAAGACGTGAGTTATGTTTAAATAAAAGTAGAACTATTTTTCTGTAGAGTTATGAATCATTAATCTTCTGCCTCCCCCCTCTTTCACCTTTCTTTCCCCAGGTTACATCCTGCAGTACTCAGAGGACAACAGCGAGCAGTGGGGAAGTTTTCCCATCAGCCCCAGTGAGCGTTCATACCGTTTGGAGAACCTGAAATGTGGCACTTGGTACAAATTTACCCTGACAGCACAGAATGCGGTGGGACCCGGGCGCATTAGTGAGATCATTGAAGCTAAGACCCATGGAAAAGGTAAGGAGTGCTGTCCTGGGGTTACAAATTTGTTACATTTTGAGTTCTGAGCTTCAGTCAAAATGCAGTTCTGTGATAACAACGAATCATGTTGTCTGAGATCATTTGAAGCAAATTTGTTTGCTATGTGTTCTGATAGATATATATCAATTTCTCTCTAATAACTGCTCTGGTAAAATGAATTAAAGTAGGTACGGGAACATTTTCTGTGCTCTGCCACTGAAATTTGATGATGTGGTACGATTTTGTTTTCATTGATGTTAAAAACAAATAACTCCTGTTTATATTCCTTTGAGCTGGTTTACTTTTATTAATTTGATGTACTTCATGGCTGCAAAAGTTTAAATGGCTTGACTTTGCAAAACTTAGATCTCAAACTGTGAGAGGAATCTTTTCTCTCCATCTTCTCTTCAGAACCACAGTTTGCCAAAGAACATGAACTCTTCACCAGCATCAACTCCACCAGGGCCAGGCTCAACCTGGTCGGCTGGAACAACGGCGGCTGTCCAATCACATCCTTCATTCTGGAATACCGAGCTGTGGACTCGGCCACCTGGACCACTGCCCAGCGCACATCGCTGACCAAGAGCTACATCCTGTATGACTTGCAGGAAGCGACCTGGTACGAACTGCAGATGAAGGTCACCAACAGCGCCGGCTCAGCAGAAAAGAGGATCACATTTGCTACTCTCAATGCTGATGGAAGTGAGTTTGGATTAAACAGATTGTCACAGAGTTGCTTAGATATAGAGGATCACTGGATCAGCATCCGAAGCAACTCAGGGGTAATTTAAGAACCTTAAAAAGAGTAGTTCAACTTACCTTCAAACTGAAAATATGGCCACACATGACATGATGTTAGAATGATAGAGAACATAAGATAAGTATAATGACCAGTGAGGAGGGTTTCTTCCTGTCCGTTCTCCTTAATGGATTATTTGATATCAGATTTCATCCAGTTTAAAGGTCCCATATTATGCTCAGTTTCAGGTTTATTCTTTTATTTATGTGTCAATTAGAAAATGTTTACATGCTGTTACTCACAGTTAGAGTTCCCAAGGGGCCTGAAAATTACAACCCGACCCGACCCGGCTCTAGAGTTCTGTGGGAACCCGACGCAGCCCGACACACCAGCATGAATTATCTGCCCAAACCTCGCCCGAACCCATCCTGAACCCGGCCCGAACCCGACCCCCCACGCGCCTGCATTGTTTTCCTCATACACCTGTTATCGCACGCAGCAGCGCCAGGTCTGCGTCTGCCCCTCCCCATGAAGCTGGCAGCCAGACTTACTCTTCATCACACATGAACAGCAATGATTCACAACAATAAAACAATATATAATTTACAACCTGCAAGAAATGTGTTTTATAAAAAAAGGTAGCCCGAGGCCCAACCCGACCCAGCTCATTTGCGTATTTATTCGGCCTGAACCTGGCCCGAACCTGCGGGTCCGGTCGGGTTTGTCGGGCTGGCCCGACCCATTGAGAACTCTACTCATAGTGTCCATTGCTGCAGCCCCTCCATTCACCCTCTGTCTGAGTGCTCCAATTTAGTGTCTTTCTCTTTAAGGCCCCCCCCCTGAAAAAACCCCAGTCTGCTCTATTTGGTTTGCTCTCACAGGCCTGAGCAGGCACCACCCGCCATGTTTCTATATCAGCTTTGCTGAGGTTTTTACAACTACAGCCATGCAGCGGGCATGACTGAGGGCAGTGACTGTATCACAACCTTTCAGAGGTCCTGATAGCTCATTTGAAGGCAGTTTCTGAATATGGCTAAGTGCATTTCTCTATGGATTGAGCATTTTGATACTAACGCAGTAGTTATATAGCACCTAGACCTGCTTTAGGGCACAACTATGTCACATTAACAAACAGTCAGAGGAAGGAGAGTTGAGGGCGAAGTGAAGAACTTAGAGCTTAAAATTATTCACTGGTTTGACTGGTTGAAATGGCTGTTTTTTAACTATTACATCATCAGTTAAAACAGAGTTGCGATCTTTATTACAGTTGTTTGTGGCAGCAGTGTTTCAGCATGAAGTGAAATTTTGCAGTTCTGTCCCACACTCATGTTTATGCCTTAAGAGTATTTGTCAAAACCACATTTTTGTCAGCCTTTGAACAAATTGACAAGTATTCTTACAGCTCAGCTGAGTAAGAAAACGGGGCTGGTCTTCAAATCCTCCACAGGGCCACAGTGTAGCTTTATTCGCCTTTGGCTACAGATTGTGTCAGTCATATACAAAGGAAGTGTATAAGCTTGTAAGAAGGATAGGAGGTGGTGAGAGCTGTGCTGCACTCCAGACTGTTCATTAATTTCCTTTGAAGGGTTTTGCTGAGACGTGTAAGCCGCCTGTCAGGATGTTATGTGTGAGTTGATGTGCTTTTGCATGTGTGTGTCTGTGTGTGGGCATGTTTGTGTGGATGCTATTGTGAGTCTGACAGTCAGTCTCTCGCTCCGCTCAGCTGTTGAGCAGCAGCCCAGGAGAGTTACAGCACATGTTCAGTCTCCCAAAAACCTGGTGCCCCAGCTTCAATGTACAATGACCAAAGGGAAAAAAATATATTTCATCCATGAGAATAAACCCAGGGAAGGCTGGAAATATTCATTTATTTTAAAGCAATTAAAGATCCAGTTTGTGAATCACATAAAACTTAGGGGAGGTTAGAATCCCTCATCCAGTTGTTTTTGTTTTGTTTTGCTTTGTTTTGTTTTGTTTTTTTTCCCTCATGTCTGCATGAGTTTTCTCCACAGTACCAAAGAAATTAACTTCAGGTGAACAGAAGACCTGAATTTGCCTTTAGATGTGTATGTGCACATCTGTATGTTATGTGTTGGCTCTTTCTAGGATAAAGCCAGTGTGTTCTGAGGTTGCAGACTCCCTTTTTAAAAAATGGATGGATGGGTGGATGGATGGTTAATTAAACTAGTAATATCAAAAGTAATAACATTTACAAAGCTGAAGTTGGAAGCTCATTAAGGGCCTAAACTACTTCTCTAACGAGTCAAGAACAGGCAGAATTGGTTATTAAATCAACTGGGATGCTGCTTAAGGGATTTGAAGGCCACACTTTAAAAGTTGAATATGAGTATTCAACTTAAAATCCCTGAGCAGTTTTCATCACTATAATCCTTGACTGAGCTGAACAAAAACAATTATTTTTTTTCCTCACCTTTTACTTGCAGGAATCATTGTTTTTCAACCTTGTTGCACATTATTAGTATTATTTAGTGTTGCATAAAATGAGCAAAGTAGTCTTTATTTTCAAATAAAGATGTCATATCTCATCAGGGAAACATTCATTCAGATGAGGCTCTTGATATCTGAGTATTCATTGCTCATGACTGCCTGAATGTGTTTCTTTCCAAGGTACCATCCCTCCCCTGCTGAAGACTGGAGACCCCATCTCAGATAACATGTCAGGCAGCGGCGGTCTGAAGATGGTGGTGACCATTACCTCTATTCTCGTGGTAGCTGTACTGGTCTTTATCATGCTTATGGTGCTAAAGAGGAGAAGGAGGGAGCAGAGGCTTAAGAGACTCAGAGGTGGGTGTTCATGCAGTTCAAGTGAAAAATGCACTTAATCTGAATAATATAAAGAAGACTGCACATTATTAAGCCCTTAAGCATATTTGCATACTGTGTACGTAGATGCTGAAACACCTGCCTGCCTGTTTGCTTATGAGTAAACATACTCAGATAGCACATCTATAAGCACACAGATGAAAGAAAATGTGCCATGTTATCCTTTTTGTAACTGTAGTTGTCAGTGATTGTACAGTATTTTCACTGCTATAGTTTATCAACTAGGACATTGCGATTATGGTATTAACGTCCTCTTTGCTGACTTCACAGATGCCAAAAGCCTTGCGGAAATGCTGATGAGGTATGTGCACTTAATTTTAATTTATGCCAGCAGTTTTTCTTTAAGCAGCGAACATAAATCACAATGTAGCCCAGAGTTACAGGACCCATCAGTAAAAACCAAATACACAGCACCACAGATATGCCGTCCCTCTTGCCTTCTTACAGCTACTTATCAACTTGAATGAAATTGAATTAGCATTTCTGCGATACAATGCAGAATCGCGCAGCAAAAAAGTAATGGAATATTTTTGTTCATTAACCTCCTCAGTAAGAACACTCGGACTCCAGACACAGTGAACAAGCAGCAGCAGACTTTAAGAATGCACATCGACATCCCCAGGGCCCAGCTCCTCATTGAGGAGAGGGACACCATGGAGACAATTGGTAAGATACTTGAAATGAGACCATGTGCTCATCGGTCACCATGTTCATTAAGAATATGATTGATAGTTCTTTTTCTATCTCTGTAAACTGTTTCCTGTTTGTTCCCTCCTGCTTCTCTCTCTCTCTCCCCCTCTCTCTCTCTCTGTTGTTTTTCTGTCTCTCAGATGACAGGTCCACCGTGCTGCTGACAGACAATGACTTTGGGGAGACCAACAAGCAAAAATCCTCCACAGTGACCCACACAGTCCACTACCAGTCTCTGTCCCAGGCCACTGGACCGCTGGTGGACGTGTCCGATGCCAGGCCTGGAACCAGTGAGTCCCACCACCGTCAGTGCTCAACATTTATTTCCTTTACTACTAACATAAATACTACTGTGCTACTGCTGTGTTACTAATAATAATCTAATGTTGAAAAAGTGTCTTGTGGATAAAGTGGGGGTCGTGTTTTTATTTGGTTACACTGCAACCATGAATCTTGCTCTGCATATCCCTGCTGAATCTACATCATTATATTCTTGTAGCTGGATGTCACTTTGAAATTTGCCTCAGCACCATAAAAATAAACACTAGTAATAGCATTTCATAGCGCATTCATCTGAATTACATGCGCAGCAAATAGCTTTTCCACCTTGTCTTAGCTTAACTGTAGACTGCCCTCATAGAGCATATGAGCAGCCTTCTAGCAGCGAGATTACAAAGACACAGCAGCCACGCTGCACAGTGGCCTCTGGGCTTCTGCTGTTTGAGCTCCACTGAAGCAGAACTGATGAAGAGTAGCGAACTCCCTGCCTCTTCTTGACATGTCTTCACCTGATTGCCCCGCTCCAACGAGCCAGTTGGACCTACACAACGAGATTAGTGATGCTCTGACATGATTTTGTGCAAACAGTGCAAAATCTTGATATTTTCCCAATCAAATAAATAAATAAAATTTACTTTGCTTTAGTAAAGATAGACATGCAGATTATATTGTGCCAGTTGAGTGATTCAGATTCAAATTGCTAATTTTACAGTATTGGACACACACGAGACACCAGAGCACAAAAGTCTATTTAAATCAAATTTCTAAGACATCTAGATTGTAAACTGTTGAAAAGGTTTATGAATTAAAATCACTCGACTAATAAAAAGAAACAAGACCTTGGGTTGTTCATCCAGACACCGTCATCAGCCGTAAAACTTGACAGGAAATAACTCATGGGCATTGTGTATTTCTTGCCAGAGTTACTTCATGACACATTTAACAACTAATGATGGTGTTTGAATGAACAACAAAAGGTCTTGTTTCTTTTTAATAGATTAAACGGGCTCTGTGTAATAAGTTGTGTAAATTTACATGTATCAATCAGTTTTGATTTGTGAGGCCATATGTGAGCAGACTGTAGCGTAACGTGATGAGAAAAATAAGACTTGCCCTGTCTCTCTCAGTTGTCTATACAAGCCTGTGGACAATTTGTTTAAGGTGTTTATTGCTGGTTGAATGTGGATTTCTTGTGAAGGATTTTTTGCAATCGTCTTAAGGATGTGACTTCATGCACGTGCCTCGTCTCAGTGCCTCTCTCTGTTACGCTAACAGAGAGCAATAGTAGCTACCGTTAACTTAGGAATGGAATCTGCTGACGTAAACTTATAGTCAGCATCCAGCTTAACACAGATGTTCCACAGAGTCTGTTTAACAAACCCGCATAAATAAAATCACAAAATATCAGCCAGAAGTATCACCAGAACAAAAAAACATGCTTCACCATGCTCACCAAGACTGTTTGTTATCTGCCATTTCTATGGCATCTTGAAAACACACACATACACACACAATAGAATATAAACAGAAGTACAAGGACTTGAAATGCAAAGAACAATACCACAGCTCCACACTGACACAGACGTATACAAACACAACCTCAACAGGCATCAAAATTGCACACACATGCATTCACACAAGACCGTATAGTCGTGTGATTGGTTCGTTTAGCCTGGCTGGCGGGGCATGAACCCACTTTGCTGACTCATCCCTTTTATTTCTATTGGCCAAACACCTCCATCATTTCATCCCCCCACCCCCTCTGATAGAATTACTGTCTGACCTACTACTATTACCAGCACCATTCTTCTCTGCACAGATCCAATCCAGGCCTTTTCTAAAGGCTCTCATTCTGATTTGGCCCAGCGGTGCACAGAGCAGCAGCCTGTCTGGGTCAGGCTGAATATGATACTATTTATATGTCTGTATGGAGACAGTTAGAGCTCAAGATTGATGATAATGTCATTGCACTGAGCTGTGGGATGGGAATGTTCAGTAATGTTTGAAGGAGGTAAACTGTAGATTTGTATCACAGCACTGCAGGACAGACATAAAATCACCCTCTCGTTCTCAGACTGCAGCTACAAATCATGTCCATGTTGGTCACTGATGGACACATCAAAACAACAGAGTCGCTGTGTGTAACCAAAACCAAAAAATAACCAAAAAAAAGGTTGACTGTTAACTTTGTTTTGCTGGTTTGTATCTATGGAGCATCAGGCAACAGCTGCTGACAGCAAATGTGTCCCTGTTGGCTTGAATTGTTTGTTTGTTTCATGCCAGCCCCAAATTCTTCTATATTAAGTACAATGATGATTATAGTATTTTATTTTCATTTAATGATTGAGAGAGTAATCTGGCCATTTAGTACTCTCCTGGAGATAAACACAGTTCTCATAATTAGATTTGAAAGACACATTTTAAAGAATGCAATTTGTAATCAAGCAGAAGATGTTTGTTTATGAATGGAATAATGATTTACTTTTATAGCTACAACCCTGATTATGAAAAAAGTTAGGACACTGTGTAACACAAATAAAACACAATGTTATAATTTGCTAATCCCTTTTTTATATAAACTCAATTCAAAACAATATATTTGATGTTTAACTTCATTGCTTTAATTGATTTTTTAAAAACTTCAGTCAGTGAAGCTTATTTGCAAATGAATGTTTTTATTTAAGTTTTACAACATCCCAACCTAGAATCAGGTTGTATGGTTATTAATGTAATAGGGATTTACTGCACTTATATCTATTTAATCACAGAATAGAAACCTCAGACTTGTCTTAAAAAATGTGCTAATCCCAAACATTTGTTATTATTAATTGGCAAATGAAGCCTAACAAAATGATGTAGTGCCGGTTGATGTTGTTCCAGTGGACTGTTACTGTGTTCTTCAACAACCTGTCCTGTCCTCTTCTCACCAGATCCCACTGCCAGACGCACTGCCAAAGCTGGTCCTGCCGCGGCACGGAGCCGCTATGCCAGCCAGTGGACCCTGAACAGGCCGCACCCCACCAGCTCCTCACACACCTTGACCACTGACTGGAGACTCCCCACGCCACGGGCCACTGGATCTGTAGACAAGGAGAGCGACAGCTACAGCGTCAGCCCCTCACAGGATACAGGTAGAGTGGAGCAGGGTGGAGGGTGACTGTCACAGCTATCCAGGAACAGCATGAACCCGCAGCTTTTGTTTACAACTAAAGTTAGAACGTTGGGGTGTGTGAGATAAATCATGTTGCTTTTGTGATATTTTCAAGTGTCATGCGATCTGATTAGCTCTCACATCAGCTTCTGTGTGATCCAAAACATATTGGCAGTAGTTTTTCTGTTTGAAAGTGCAAGTTTTGGGCGTAGTCTTGGCTGAGGCTTTCAGTGTGGCAATCCAACTTAAACCTACATAGTTCCTCTTACTTTATTAGATAAAACTGAAAGAACATAAATAAAAGTCAAGTTAAATTTTGAATGCATTTTATGAAGTCAAGTGCTACATTGTGATTAAACCAGTGAGTCCTGACGTGTAACATGTATACATCAGATCGTGCACGGAGCAGCATGGTATCAACAGAGAGCGCGTCCTCCACCTACGAGGAGCTGGCGAGGGCCTATGAGCACGCCAAGATGGAGGAGCAGCTCCGACACGCCAAGTTCACCATCACCGAGTGCTTCATCTCTGACACCTCATCCGAGCAGATGACAGCAGGGACCAACGACTACACCGACAGCCTCACCTCCAGCACGCCGTCTGAGTCGGGCATCTGCCGCTTTACCGCTTCACCGCCCAAACCTCAGGATGTCAGCCGGGTCATGAACATGGCCGTGCCCAAGGCGCACAGACCAGGTGAGGGAGTGTACTTTAACACACTCATACTCATACAACCCCTCTGACCCCTTTCCATTTCAGCAGGCAGGATGTGGTTAGAAGAGGGAATTAAAGGTCCTATGTTATAGAAAGTGAGATTTCCTTTTTTTTTGGTTATAAAGCAGGTGAAGGTGCTGTAGATACTGTGAAAACAGTCTGTATTCAGAAACTGTGTCCTTAAACATGCAGCAGGACTTCTGTAATGTTGTGATGTCACAACTAAACAGTCACCTCCCTCAGCCATGAATAGCCATTGTTGCAAAAATACCAGCAGTGTCGATATGGAAGAACGTCATCCAGTGCCTACTCAGGTCTATGGAAGCTGACCAATCAGAGTATACCTGGCTTTTTTTGGGAGGGTGGCCTTAAAGTCACAGGCACTAAAACAGAGCACTCTGAGACTGAATAGATGCGCTGCAGCAATAGACAGAGGAAAATAATTTGTTTTGTTTTGTTTAATATTAAAGCATGTATATATTTTCTCTTACACACAAAAATAAAAGTATGCACCCAAAAAGGAGCATAAAATGCCAACAATAATAGTTATATTAATATTTGGATAGATTTATACATGACACTTTAAAAGGGAAAAATGAACAAGGAAACACGGGATAACTAACATTTTACTTTTTGTACTGTTCTTGAAAGACCAGTTGTCAATAGTCCTTGTGTCTTTATTTCAAGCTGTTTTATCGAACAGTTTGTAAGTTATTAGGTGGTATCTCTTTTTTGAGTGTTGTCTGTGGAAACTCCTCAATTAACTGTTTAAGATGATACTGATGGACACCTAGCCCTACTATACTTATATTTTCATTCAATTTGTATCACCCTTTAATCCATTCACATAGCTGCTGACTGTACACTACAGTGCAGTCTCATTAAGTCATTATTCTGTACATAAGCCTCTGGAAGTGTTAAATTTTTTTTGTAGGCCCTCGGTGGGAATAGCACTTTGTTTTCCTCCAACATTTAGAGCCCTAAGACAGAAAGCATTCCAATCATACATCATGAACAAGCATCATGAGATGCAGTTGCAACATCACCCTAGGGATTCTTTTTATTGTAAGAAATAAAATGCCTTTTATCGAAAAGAAAAGAGAAAAAAAAATCCCAGTAAATGATGTTAGTTGTTAAACAACACTGTAGCTCTGTCTTAAAAGCCTTGCATTACATCTGCAGCTCGAGACAACCTTCTGTGCTCTCCTCTGCACTCGTCTTACCTTATGTGACCCTGTGTTCCTCCGGGTTGCCCTGCAGATCAATTACAAGTTCTAGCAGAGTGTGTTGACGGGCAGCTGACCACACACAGAAGCACAGACACTCAGACTCACAGACACCGTCTCCCTGACACATGTACACAGCTCATCCTTCACCCCATCTGCTGTCCTGTTAGTGTGTCTGGGGCTGCTCATAATTAGCGCTGTTGGAGGTGTCCTGTCAGGGAACCAGAAATGTTAGAGTGTGTGTGCATGTGTGTTTGTGTGTGTGTGTGTGGGTACGTACGCAAGGGTACATGGTCTCAGAATCCACACTTTGACCAGACAAGAGTTGAGGCCATCAGATCCGCGTCTTCAGTTTCAGCCCTCATTATGTTTTGAACGTTTGTGCACAGCAGAGCAGACTCATATCACCAGTTCACGAGAGAGCGAGGGCAACTAAAGGCTATGTGTCAACCTTATCTGGAGCTATTGTCACTCAGTACAAAACAGCACTTTACCGCCACATTGGAGACAGTTCAGTGTAATACCAGACTCATGGCCTTTCAGGTAGGTGTTTCATCGCTGAGTGCTAGATTCTGGTATCAGTTACTTTGGGGGATAGATTATAGGCTGAGTGGCCTCTAAAGTTTCTTGCTGGGTTGTTGACTGTTTGTAATGAGTTGTGTTTTGACATTGTCCAAAAAGGACAATGCATGATTGGTTTAAGCAGGAAATGCCTGCAGCAGCTCTGACATTCAATAAGTACTCAGATACAGCAAGGGGCAGTTGGTTTTACACATATCATTTTAATCACTGGATCTAGAGGGCTTAAGATAATCAAATTCTGGTGTCTTTTACAAGACTCTGTACCATCAACATGATTTTGAGCTGTATTTTAAGGTAAAAAAAATAACATAATGTTGCTTTTATTTTTTTTTAAATTCTAAGTAAAATTAGCATTTTATTTTTGTAAGGTAGAAATGCTCTTTAAATATTTTTTTTATTATATTTACATTTAGTAGATGCGTCTGTCCAAAGGGACTTACAGTAATTCTCACACACACACACACACACACCCAGAGGGACTAATGTTTTGGGCACCCTAATCTTTCATTTCATAACTAGGAGACAAGTGACTAAAAGTGTTTTCCCTACACTTCTAAAAAACAAAAGTAGAGCATATAACAGTATCAGTGTATTGAAACCCAGACCCAGTGCGGAGGCCAGTTTGACTGACAGCTGCTGAATGACCCAGTTTCAACTCCGTCTCTGACTCTGTTACATCTGACTGACCTGAACTGACCTCAGCTGTCCATTGCAAAGGTCACCGCTCGCCCTTATTTCATGTGGCCACTCTCATCTGATGGTGTTGTTTTGAGAATTTATTTATTTGTGCTCTTCTTCTTTAGTGCCTCATAACACCAGAGCTGTGTCCCATTACAGCTTTTTCCTTTGCAGTTTGCTCATAAACTTTTACGGCAGTGCTGGCGATTAAAGTCAGCAGGCTTATGACAGGCCTGTAAATATGTTGTGTGTTCTGAATGACATGCACAGTATGAAAATATGGCGAGAGAATATTAAAACATTGCCCTTCGGCTGAAGATGCAGCAGACACTTACACAGATTAATGGCCTGGTAGAGAGTTGCTGTTGTATTCTGGTTACACATACTGTCCCATTACTGTACGATCGGCAATTTACTGGCTGATGAATTTTCAAACTGCATTTCTAATGAGCTCCCACAGAAACACGCTAATCTATATTTAATTCAATTAACACTCCTAGCCATTCATCATCTTTACTGGCACTAATAGGGCTTATTATGAAACACAGTGAATTATGCATTCTCCCTGTCAACCCAGAAATCCATTCTCCGAGGTCACATGTTGGGTTGAATCTGACGGCCTCGTCCGTGTGTGTGCATACATACAGTTTTATTCTTACATTGGTGCACACGTGTACATAAGAGTGTGTCTGCGTGTGTGGGAGAGCACTTGTTGTATAGTGGATTTAGCAAAGAATTGAACACCTGTGCTCTAATCGCTCGTTGATCTATGGTCTTCTGAAAGATGGATGTGGAGGTGAACTCCTCAGTCGTCATGAAACAATGCACACAGATCCTCAGCTCATCAAGAGTTGAATCTCCAGTGTTGCCCACTGCAACCCAGCATCCAATTGTGAAGGAGTAATTTAATTCTGTTAAATATGTAATCCAATCAGTGAAAGGGGTACAGTAGCAGTAGAAAACCATAAACTCACCAAACTGAATCAAAGTGTCTCTCCCTCTCTGTCTCTACTGCTTATTTAACACTTTAGACAATTGGTTAAAGATTAAAAAGACAGCTTTTAATTGTCAGTTAAGGTGTTAAATCTGACCTGGTTTATCTTGCTATGGGCCTTTATAAGTTAATCTGTCTGAGAAGACTACAGTTCCTCCACTCCTACAGTAGAGTGGGTGTTTGATGATTACTGAATGCAACCAAGATTTGGTGCTGTGTGTGTGTGTGTGTGTGTGTGTGTGTGTGTGTGTGTGTGTATATAGGCCTGCAGGGGATCCCATTGTTCAGCTTCATCACAGTAAGAAAATGTAACTCAACCTACTATATGATAATCTCAAAGGTGCAACAATGATAGCGAAGATAACATTGTAACAATGACACCCTATTGCATTATGTTCACATTTTCCCTGATGGCAGCCACTAAATCAAATAGATTCACACTTTGTGAAAATTGGTATCACATTAAAATCATAGTTAAGTGAATCATAATCCCAGAAGGGCCTGAGGTGAGAACATGTAGCAGTGTGAATGTGAGTTAAATATGGATTTTCTACCCTCTGTGCAGTTAATTCAAACAGAGAGGAGGAAATAATGCAAATATAGTCTGTGGAGAAACTCAGACCTGTTGAGAGCACATACTGTTCACACTGGAGAACCCTGAGAACTCTACAGGGACGAGCAGATACTCTTGGGTGGATGTGATCGTGGTCTTGAGGTCTCTGCGGTCTGGAAATACAGTGTCATCATATTTGCATTTAAAATATATACATGTTATTTTGCTAACTTGCAACTGACAACAAATGAAAACTGCACTATATACATACTTTTATACAATATGAACAATGGATAAAGCAACTACATGTCATGTGACAGTTTCTGCTTAAAAATAATTATAATAATAACCCAACTTCTCCAGATTCCATCTGCATATTTTGGCTTATTGTTTTGTTTTTACTGACTGACACATTTACTTGTTTTAACTCCACCATCACAGTTTGCATCAAAAAGCTAAAATGAATGAATAACTTTAAATTAGTTATCTTTAACTTGCCCAGCACCTAACAGCAGACAGACAGACAGCTGGTGCACATAGTCGAAATTTTAAGTAGATTAAGAAATAGAGATATTTCCCTTAGGAGCTGTGGTGAAAAACAAAACAAAAAAAAGGAGCAAAAAGGAGAGGCAATAGTAGACACAGATGGTGTCTCCAAGTCTGACTCTGCTGGATGAGTAAATAAGCAACTGCCTGCTGTTTGTTCTCAACTTTTTAAAGATCCAGTGTGTAGGATTTAGGAGAATACATTGGCAGAAATGGAGTATAATATTCAACATAATATTGATAATTGTTGTGTTTTTGAGACCTTAGAAAGAGCCCTTTATATCTACAGGGCTGTCCTCCTCCATGGAGTTGTTTCTACAGTAGCCATGAATGGACAAATTGAACACCGTCTCTAGAGAAGGCCTTTCACCTTTTTTGTTTTTAGCAGCCCCTGTAAGGGAAGGGTCCATTTGGTTGCAGCTGTTTAGGTGATAATATGACACAGCTTGCTTCTGCTATCCCTAAAAAAATCAGCACTGTTTTAAAGTTTTTTCATTATTTCCCAGCAGCACATCAGAATATGACTGTAAACTGTAGTTGAACTAAAACTGTGTCTTTCCTGTGTTTTGTCTCCCAGGAGGAGAGCTGGTCCACTTGCCGCCTTACCTCCGTATGGACTTCCTGTTGAACCGTGGCGTGCCACTGGCAGCCCGCAGTGGAGGAGTCAGCAGCAGCAGTGGCAGCAGCAGCAGTGGAGGAGGAGGTGGAGTAGGAGCAGGAGCAAGCGGAGTTGGTGCTGGTGCTACAGGGGAAACAAGAGGAGCGGGTGGAGGAGGAGCCATGGGCCAGACCTGCCTGGAACCCCAGAGGAGCCGTACCCTGAAGAGGCCCCCTCCCATGGAGCCCACCCCCATGGAAGTGCCCTCACCCAGGGAGGTGCAGCAGTGGCAGCCAGGAACTGCCTCCACCCTCCCCCACAGGGATGTCCGTGAGAGGGGGGAGGCCCGGGGTGAGGTCCGGGCGGAGGTCTCCTCCTCAGGAGACCTGGCCCAAGCACAGGCTGCCAAGCTCAGCACTTCCCAGGAGTCACTGCTGGACTCCAGAGGACACCTGAAACAGAGCAACAACCCCTATGCCAAGTCTTACACTCTGGTATAACACTGGGACACACAGCGGACTGCTTCAGACAACGGGACTACTGCAGACACACAGGAGGAGGAAGGACAAGAGACAGACGACAGGCACAGGATGGACAGTTTTCCACAACAGAAATTGTTGTATATAGAGCCGTTTCTGACATGCGTCTGAAGTGGATGCTTTTCTTTGAGTCTGTCTTTCTTTCTATCACTCTTTTCTTTCTTTCCTCTCTCGCTCTTCTCTGTTGCTTTCACTCTTCTCATTCTCTCACACCTCGTCCCTCTGATGAATTTTCTCTCACAGTTTTTATTTTCTACTTGAGTATTCTTTTATTCTGAAGTGACAACATATGAGGATTGCCAAAATGATTTATTTAAAATTTGAGAAAGAGAAAAAATACTATTGAATTTATATCAAGGACAATTATAGTCATTATTATTATTACTATTATTATTATATAAAAACAGAAAATATCTAAAAAAGAAGAGGGGAAAGGGAGGAGGACTCTGGAGCACTCTGCAGGAGGACATTGCTTTCTTAATTTATTTTTATTTTATTGTCGCAGTGTGATGAAATCTGTGATTGGGTAACTGACGGGGTTTTTAGCACTACGAGGAGCCAATGGAGGAGACGAAAAATGACGCTGGACACGACCGCCAATGCTGACCAATCGTAATGTTTTTCAACCTTTCTGACGACTGCATGGCGACTGATCAAATGACAATTAATAGGAATGGCTGGAAATCCAAAAAAAAAAAAAGAGAATTTTTGTCACACTATGAAATTATACAATGTGAATATATATAAAGAGATCACTTTTATTTGTGGATATTATGGGGAAAATGATTTGGTTAATAAAGTCCTTAGTCATGTTTGCACACATCTGACTTTGATTCATATCGGTGGAGCATCCTGTCCTGCTCATGGTTGTTTCTCTCTTCTTTCTCCTGTCTGTCTTCTCTCCCTTTTCACACTTTTTATAACCTTCATTCCTCTTATACTGTCCATTCAGACTGGTCATGTACCGGAAAAACAGTAGTTCTTGTTGATAAGGTTTAAAATCCAATTTTAGACCTTTTTGTTTTTGTAGCAGTTTGGGTACAAAGTATACCAGACTTCCTTTCAGCACATTTTCACTGTTCTTTTCTGTTAAACTCACTGTTTTCCCCTCTTTCGCTTCCTTTTCCACCAACTCACAGCACGTCTTTTGTAGCCATAGGTATTAAACAAATCTTTTCTATGCTTACTGATCTGAGGAATAACTAAACTAAGGTCATGTGAGTCCATTTTCACATGTAAGTGCCAATAGAATCCTCCTGATGGCTGTGTTGTCAAAGAGCCAAATGTTTAAAGGACAACTGTGTTGATCCTGTGTCAAACTTTTCAGTTTGTGACCTCATGGTTATTTGTCATCATGTGATTCTGATGACTCATGAAATTTAGATGGAGGGCAGAAGTGAAAAGCAGAATGGCTGTATGGAGAAAAGTTAGTTAACAGTGGTATGCATTGTTGTTGTTGAGATACAGGGAAACAAACTCCAGTAAAGGAAAGAAAAACAATGCCATGAAATAACCTTTAGCAAAGTGATCGCTGCACAAACACAAGTTATCTAACGTCAGACTGAAGTTTATGCAGCTGACGAACACCAAAGGCATTGTGGGAGCTTGTGAAAATGCTTCCTATGTATCACCAAGGTGTATCATTTTATGTGTCATAAATCACTTCCTGCACTTCATCTGCAGCAACAGAATGACATGGCATCATATGGAAACAAGCTATTAACACACCTCTTATAGTTAAAGTTAAAAGGGTCATTCCACTGATTTATGTCAATTACCAGTCACGAGAAGCACGACTACTGTACTTCAATGTTGTTATGGTTTGTGATCGTTCTGAGAAAATAACCCTGGTGATGTCATGGAGGTTACCTCATCCTGGGTTTGTTACACACGATACACATTTTAAAAGAGCCTCAGTTACAAACTGCAGAGCTGCTGTAGAGCTGCATCCAGTCTTTTGGAGCTGGAAGCAACATAATTTCTCAACCTTTTATACACTCATTTAGAGTGTCCTTAAACGCTAAATGTCTAAATACTCAATCACTCAGGTATCTTTAACAAGAGAATATCTGTCATTTACAGATAAAGTGATATGTATATTGTACATTTCCCATGTATAATTTGACTTGGAATGCTTTATGTAATACAATTTAGTTTTTGTTTACATAAGGCAGGCTTTAGACAGCAGGCAAAAGTTAACTTTAAAGCCTGTCGAAGTGACAAAAAGGTGCCCTGAACCAAAAATGGATTCAGCAATAAGCTGCTAAACTGACTTTTTAGAAGGGATTACTTTAAATATTTTTCTACTTGACAGTAAGCAGAGAATATAAATATTTTCATAACAATGAACTTGAGCTCAAGCACACATCTGTAATAATAAAAAAAAACCTTTGAGCAGATGTGTTTACATCAAAAAAGTTACTTTCATGCATAAGCATATTGCAGCAAGTTAAGGTTAATTTACAGATTTCCCCAACATTTCCGGCTGTATCCTCACACCACCAGGAAGCATATAACCTCGGCATGGCACAAACATGAAATAACCCTCTTTAAAGGCATTAAAACAGGTTTGTATTGGAGCGGCTGTTTCTTGGGTTTTGATCAACAGATGGCGCTGTGCAGTCACTGAATTGAGTCCATTTGATGCTTTAAGGAGTGAGCTTGTGGAGTTTGAGCAGGTGGAAAGGGATGGTTCAGCACCAAAACCATTTGTGACAACCTGGAGAGAGACATCAAGGGCAGCTCGGCAGTCTGTTCCAGTGTGTGTCTGCCGTTTGCCGGAGCACGCCACCCCGAAGACGGTGAATTATTCATGCCAGCACTGACACTGGAACCCAGATCAGGTTTACATTGTCACACTGATCCCCACAGCGCCTGAGAATGTGGATGAGGCAGTAGAGGAAGGGGAGGGATTGCATGCACAAAGTTACACATGCATATAAATACACAAGCACTATGATAATCTTTAGGGGAATCAATAACATGGAGGAAGAATGAAGTATTTATGTTGCCTCATAGATGAACAAAAAAAGATCTGTTGTCTTATCTTGCTCTGTATAGATGGAGTGCCTGTTTTATGGCGTGCAGCAAAAATCATCGACTGCATCTTAGAATACCAGAAAAGCTTCATGAAGCTGCAATAAATTAAATGGTCACACTATATATACATTTTACTATGCACCATAATTGCTTTTTCTTTTTTAAATCTGTGCACTCCCCTCACAATGAATGAAGATAGATGGTGCACCTGGAGAGACTGTGCAGTTGCCCTCATACTTTACAAGGAAGCGGGACTGAGTCGCCTCCTGGCTGCAGGCCATAATCACACCTCCCACCGCGCTCAGCAGCCAGAGAGGGAAAATCAGAGAAAGAATAATGTGGAGAGGAAGTTTCAAATTAATAGACTTCGAGGTGGTCCCCAACCTTTTAGTGTGATGAAATGTGTTCATTTGAAGCGAGTTTAAGGTGAATGTTAAGGCACTATTGGTAGGCCTACCTGTTTTGGTCAGATTTGCACACTACCTCGCGGAGTGGTAGAAGCTGGACGTTTCAACTATTTATCGCTTTTGCCTTACTACCACTTTATCTATTTCAACCATTATTCAGTCCTTATTTCATTTATTCTTCTTCACTATTTCAACTGTTTATCAGTCAGCGACTTTAAGCTTTAACCTACTATTTGAATTATTAAACTTTTTTCAGCTAACTATCCATATCCATTATTTTTGTATTAAACAAGTCAATTAAACCACTACTTATAGCTTCCTGATGTGTCCATTTTTGTTTTGTCCATCCACTTTAAACATTTTAATTATAGCTGTTTATGAGTCAATTTTAGCTGACTAGCCTGTTTTCAGCTGTTTATATCCAACAGTTTTAACTAATTATTTCAATTTTTTCCCTCTTTACTGGTAGCATAAGCTGTTTACACGTTAACTAGCTATTTCAGCTGCCCACTACTATGCTTTTTTTTCAGTAAACCTTATTTAGTATTTTTTACTGTGTACCTATTTCAGCTTTACTCTCATTACTTTGAGCTAAGTAGCCTATTTAAACCATTTACCAGTTTAAGTAAACTATTTGTACATGTACACCTCTACATTTGGCTACTTGGCTTACTTTTGTTTTTCAATTGGTTAGCTTTAGCTATAAAAATGTATCCATTAGAGCAAGCTACTTGTTTTAAGCTATCACAGCTAGCCTTCGTGTAGGCCTGCTGAAGCTTTTGCCAAATACCTCAGCTGTCTCATCTGTTCATCTATTACTTTTAGTTATCTAAGCTGGTTTAGTCAAGCTATCCACCTCTTTATTTATGACCTTAGCTCAGCTATCTGTTTCAGCCATTTATCCTGCTATCCTACAGTCTTCCATCATACAACTGCACAAGTAACGTTCCCTCTGGGAATCACTGAGATGGTATGATTGTGTGTTTTCAGAGGGAGCGCTGGTCTGCCGTAGCGAGAGTTCACATTTTTATTGGGATATTTCTTCTAATTGTCCACCGAGGATACCGCAGCGTGACGTCTAATGTCAGTGAACAGAAACAGGATAGAAATAGACCAGTGCCCTCCCAACTGAGCTTTATAATGAGGTGTCTGAAGAGTTGGCAGCAGACAGCTGGGGTTAATTTAGAGAGCGAGAAACGGAAGGACTTTCCCCCTGTGTTCACACAACCCTCCTCAAATCAGTCAAACCCTCACTTCTCTCTTTGGCCTCACGAAGAACGTGCTCGCTGTGTTTATCCATAACCATTATTTTTGCTCTCTGCTGTGCGCTGACCTCCCTCCTTTTTGTCTCTGTCTCAGATTGCTCTATTGATCCGGCAGCTTGTCTGTCCTTGTCCTCGGTGAAGGACTTGAGGAGCACAGGATGTTTCTGACAAGAAAATTGTTTCCCATGAGTTTCTTTTGTCAGGTGGAGCAAACTGCAGGTAACTGGTTACTACACCAATACACATTTTGTTCCCATGGATTAAGGCTCTGGACTTTTAGATGATGTATATCCAGGAGTATTTACAAATGTTTGCACAGCTCGGTCAAATATTGACATTCAGCTGCAGTTGAAGAGTTTTCTCATGAGCTGAAGCATCATGGAAACAAATTCATTGACAGGACAAGGACAACTGCACAATTCTTGACTTATTAGTGTTTGAAACATAAACACCAATCAGCTACAACATCAAAACCATTGACAGGTGAAGTAAGTAGCATCATTTGATCATTTTGTTAAAATGCCATGTCCTGCTGGGAAACTTTGGGTACTAGCATTCACGTGGACGCCACTTGACACACACCACTCAAACAAAGTTGCCAACCAATGGCAACGGCACTCCCCGATGACATCCCTGCCCCAGAGACTCCACATCAACCGCGTCTCTAAACTCCCTAGATCCCAATCAAATCAAGCATCGGTGGGACGTGCCCAAACAAGATCCATGGAGGCCTCACCTCGCAAACCCAAGGGACTCAAAGGATCCGACTCCAAAGCCCCCTGGTGCCGGACACCGTCGGACATCTGCAGAGGTCCTGTGTCCACGCCTCGACAGGTGGGAGCCTAGTCAGATCCACAGTGGATGGAAACTTTTCCTTATGGAACTGAAGTCATTCCAATGCAATACGTTACATATTACACACTACATAATAAGCAGGATGCGAATGCAGCCAGTGTCCAGGGTTTGGATCTCACCAAAGTCCCTGTATTCACTGTGGATTTTGTAATGTGCTTTAGATAAGCTTCCACCAACTGCCTCACTGTATGCTGACAAAAGTGATCTGATTTGAGCTCGAGCTGTCAACGGAGGGACTTAGAGAATTACCCATGTAGCTGTTCTCTCAAAGCAAAAGTCCTTCTTTTTTAGTGGGGCCCTCACACTGGCGGTAAATAAGACTAAATCTTTCATAGTGTTGCATCATGTTTCATCATTCAACAGTGATGGATTGCGAGAGGGGCATGTTGTCTGTTCGGCAATCTGCTTGCACGCTCGCTGTTCCTCGCCGCTTGTCCAGAGAGCATGCTCTGCTGCTGAAGTCGGTGTCTTGAGCGAGGTAACACAGCGTTACTCCGCTGCACAGACCCTTCGGAAACGTTGCTGGCGGTAGCAGTCGATGTCGAGAAGAAGTCAAACAGCGGCCATCAAAATACACTGAAGACCTGGAGCCAGAAAATGTCTTCACGAAATACACGAGGGCTGTGTCTACCACAGCTCAGGAGAGATGTACAAATAGCACTGATGTGAAACTTCGTAGTTTCTTCCAACCTGCTGAAGTACAGTATAACACCTCAAAAGTTGTTAACTCTTATGATAATAATTAAATTAAAACCGTAACTGTTAACGTAGTCTTCTCACAGATTTTTACCTCCCTAAAAACGACAGAGATATTTAATTTTGGAGTCTTTTCAGTTAATTATCCTACAGACCAAACTATTCTGACATTTTCTAGCCATACTGTGAGTGTGTATGTGGTTTCTGACATGGGACACTATTTGGAGACGATGTTCTAAAACACATCCTGACCATCAGGTTTACCTACACTGTCTGCCAGATGTCCTCAAAAATGCAGAACTTCTTTGAACATATGTTAATGTATTCTATGATATTCTAATTTCCCCACAGAAGAATGAACTCCAGACAGACACAGAAGAAGACTGTTGGATATTGTTTGACAGTCGTAACGTCTTGGGATGTATTCCACTGGATGGTCCGCAGTGACTCTACAGCATCATGCCGTCACTGCCCGAGGTGCTCTGTTGGGTTGTGATCTGTGCGGGCCATCAGGGTAAACAGCAGTCACATGGTGCTGGAGCCATCTCGAGGTAATGACATGGAGTATTACCTGGTAAAGAGTGTCAGAGTGGATCCATGAAGAGAGGAAACGTATGAAATAAAATGAGGCCCTTTCATCTTGAACAATGCTCTACAGGTATTACTCCACCAACATGCACAGTGAGCTGAACATGATGCAGGGTGGATCACATGGTTTGTTGTTCTTTTTTTTTCCCCAGCTGAACAGAAGCTAACCTGCCGCTTCAACCCATCTGCTCTGAGGTTCAGAAGGTTGTGCAGTCAGTAATGCCACACCGAGCTGTTGTGTGAGTGCTATTCTGTCTGCTGGCCTGAGTAAATATCCTTTGACCCTAGTCACAGTCTTTTACAGTATTTACTGACTGCGGGTTATTTTTGCTTACTGTAAGATTCTCTGAAAAGATGACATGGATTATTGCCACAGGTCTGTATTAATCTATGTAAGCGGACCTGAAAATATTACAGTAAGTGGCTTTGACACAAGCAATCTACAACAAATAAACCACAGCCTCAAAACATGATGCTGGGATGTGTGGTAATCCAGCCGCTGAGTTTTGTTTCCTGTCTTTATCTCAAACCGACACATTCACTGAAGCCTTGAAGTAAAATGCACTCGTTTAGATTGCAGTGTAATGTAACGTCTTGCGACAAAGCAGCCAGCCACTTCATGCCAGCCCAAAAATCTCACTGCTTGAACCCACTCTAGTGCTTGATCGGTGTGAACAGTACAAGGAAATAAAACATCTCAGCAAGCACAATGTCACTTAATGTTACTGAGGTTTTAGTACGGAGAAAGCAAGACAGTGAACGTGACAGTGCGGGCTTGATCACACCCGGCGCCATGTGTCCACGATGTATGTCGTCTCTGATGCTGATGAGTCAAGGAAGCAGTGAAATGTTCATGATTCCATGCAAACTGGTGAATTTGGGTCGTGTGAATACAGTCTGTTAAAATACAGGCTTTGCAGTGGCTGACTCCTGATCAAGAGGCAACAGTTGCATTCACTGCATCAACTGTTCTCCACTGTTATAGACTGAGATCAGAGATTCCACTGATGGTCCTGATGTGAACAGAGATTTCTCAGGCTCCAGGTCACAGGTCATCAGAAGCTATTGGCAGCACCTGTGATGTTCTGCCTGCAATCAGCCAGCAGGGGGCTACATAAGGAGACTGCAGTTCCTCTGCTCAGTTGGTCGAGTGTTTTCAGGGAGTTGACATCATCAGTTGGCTCGCTGCGTTTTCTGTTTGGGTGAGACTCTGGGTTGAGTTTTTGATTTTTCTTTCTTCTGGCCAGTTTCTATACATTCAGTTTCCCCTCTGTTAAGTGACTCCCACTTCTCCTTTGCCATCATTTTGATAGAATCAGTGGGTGGCTGTGTGTTTTATTCCCGTCACCACCTTTTAGACACCAAGGGACCGGTTCGCTTTGACCTTTTTCTTGATTGTGCAGTGCTTTGTCAGTTTCCCACCCTGCGGCCCTTCAGGTTTGGTTTTCTGGCGAAACGTAACATCACATTTTTCTCCACTTTATTTATTTGGGGGCACCCCATAGAGTGCATCATCACATTTCCCCTGTTTTGAAAGAAACACTAGAGGGCTCTGCATCATGTTTTCTCTACTGGAAGGGCTGACTATAGGACATGCATTAGTTGAGATGAAACACAAGTCTAGGTGAAAGATCATGTTAAGGTGAAATAGTCACCTGTAGTGTAAACCCACATAGACTTTCGAAGACAGATTAGAAGCTGCGAGGGTGAGGTCTCATTAGTGAGCGAGAAAACCAGGTATAAATAGCACCTGGTTTCTGGGGTTGTTTCACAATCACAAGGTCAGTGGAGCATCAGTGCTGCCGGGGGGTGAGATATCTAGGACACTGTTCAAATATGAAGGAAAAAAATGCGAAAATATACTCAGTGACACATCTTTCAGTTTGGCTCAGGCAGTGGTTCATGACGCTGGCTTTTCTTCTGTTCTTTGACGGTGACTGACTTTCTCAGCGCAGAGAAATGCATAACCCACCGCATGATCATCCTGCAGTATAAATGTATATGGTCACACTATCGCAACAGTTTCCTCAAGAACCCGGACAAGACCTGTTTTTATTCACTCATTGAGCCTTTACCAGGTTTGCCCCATTTAGATCATGCAAACACACGATCAGACAACCTGGACTCTGGATTTAGCCGTATACAACTCAACATTCAGTGATATGATGCTGTAAAATCGAAGATCTGCCTATGTGTATCCAGAGAACAAAGGCAGCCTGAGCCACGACGGAGGAGAAGACCAATGACTTGATCCTTGTTGCGTCCCCCTCTGTATCATCTGCCAGTCCTGCAGGCTCAGAGACTTTACACTGCTCACTCATTATGAACTGGAGCGGCTGCAGCAACTCTCACCCCAGTATCCTGCGCTTAAAACCACGGGTCACTGGTCATCAGCTGCCTCTGAACGTTACCTTCGCCCTGAAGCTCAAGATATCCAGATACTGATGAAAATGCTGTGAGCCATTGGCAGGATTATCGTCGCTCAGTAGATGGTTGAGACAAGTATCGGCAATTGCTGCTAGGCTCAGATTTCACCTAGATTATTCTAGCCTAGTAATCCCTCTGCTGTATATCCTGTAACTCAGTGTTAATCATTTGGTTGAAAACATAATAAAAAACTATGCTGCATACTGTCTTTTTACAGACGTCCTTGATTATTTATCACTTTCACTGCCAAAAGAAAAATAGAGCGTCGTGATCCAAAGTTAATGAGAATACGGTTAAAAACTACCCGATTATTCCTTTAATCGTACCCATTGGATGGTCCTGATAGAGTGTGATAACTCCAATATAACCTGAAGGGAGAACTGAGAGGAACTTTGCGCATGTCTTTTTTAAAAAAATACATTTTAAATTAGAGCTTGTTGTGTTGTGCTGCATGTAAAAACATCATTAAAACTCAGAGATGACACAGAGCTTCCATTGCTTTGAGTGACTGTAGATCTGCCAGCTTCAACGGTCATTACTGGAGACTGATACGAAGACGTTTCATGTGGAAACATTAAAAACCAACTCCTCAGGCACCTGTCTGTTTCCGACAACAGGGAAGCAAATATGAAGTTTTAATCAGCTTTGAGAGTGACGGCAGGGTTTGTGCTTTGTTCTGCGCTGCGATAAGTTTTTTTGTTTTTATCCATCAACACTCATTTTCTTTTTGTCTCATCACTGCAGGAGATTTATCAGTTGGGGAGGAAAAAAAAGGACAAAAAACTCCATTGTGTAACCATCAAAGAAATCAACCTTTAGAGACAAAATACTATGTGTGGCCAACAGCGAGGGGAGATGTTTGTATGAAAGTTTTTACACTGAGAGTACGCTGAGCTGAAAGTCTTTTGTCTGACTGCAGTGGAGGCGTCAGTCTTTTTGTACACACAGTAGGCTGTTATTTCTGACAGTGAAATTCCTCACGCCGCGCTCGCAGGCACACTCGCTCGTTGATTAGATCAAATTCATGTTGCTGTTCGTGCGACGGGCCACTAATGAATAATGTAAATGCAATGAATCAGACCTGGTGGAATAATCCGTCCCCACCGTCCCCAGTGCCGCAGGGGACGCCCCTCGAGTTTGCCAACGAATTAAGAAGAATGCCTGAGATGGTCGGTTCCCATGAGACCGTCAAACATCTCCTCTGTACACACTTATGCTCATGAAAAGAGCCAGTGTGTGCAGATTGGTTTTGTTTTTTATGTTTGAGGAAATATGTTGAAACACACACATGAATGGATGTGGGCAGCAGTGTGTGAACCAATCACGAAAATGTCAGTTTTCATAAGAACACGGATGATTAATTATTATCAATAACCACATGGTGTGAAATGGATTTCTGCGGTTTTCCAGACACAAGCAAAGGAAACAGTAATACGCCACGAAGGCTGAATTCATCTCCGCCTTGCAAACAGTAGTGAGGGGAAAAAAAGGCAAAGGGCAGAAGACGTGCAATGACGTTTCCCCTCTCATTGTCATCTATAGTACACTGATGATGTATTTACTCTGCTGTGCAAAAGTAAGGTGCCTCCGTTGACTTTAAAACCTCCCCCCCAAACATTAACTTCAAAATAGTACAACTCTGTCTGGAGACTGCGGCGCTGCAATCTATCTCCAATTTCGAGGTGAGAGAAGTACACCTGCCAGCCGTACTCCAGGGAGGACGTGAACACCCACAGGTGATGACACAGTTCACTGTCAACCTCCCAGAATTCCCCTCTGGAGGAGAGGAGAGGAGAGGAGAGGAGAGGAGAGGAGAGTCCTCATGCAGGATCTGAAGAAAAATCTCCATATGTTAATATCATGATTTAAATTCTATTACCACACGCTCACACAAACACAGGAAAGAGAGTAGCGGGGCCTCGGGAGGACTGTTGTCCTCTGTGGACCTTTGGATGACTTGACAGGATCCTTCTTAGCAGCCTTCCGAGTGGAAAACATAACAAGCAGGCAAACAAACAAGGAGGTGCAGCGAGACTTTTACTTCCACAAGGCAGCGACCTTCAGTGGAAATCTAAAGGTCACCGCAGGCCTTTCAAGGAAGGGGACTACACACTAAACCTGCTCTGTATTTATTTGAGGATTGTGCAGTATTGTCACTTTTGTCATGTCATTTTGTTCATGGAAATGTAGACACCATCAAAATGTAATGGCTGCATTTTCTTTTGCACTGTAAACCATCTGGCTGTGAATATCAAGGAATGGGCTCCTCTTGTCAGCACAGTTTAATCCTCTCAGGCTTACAAAGCTGATTTGCTGTGGGGAGCAATTCCCCGGGGTGCAAAGGTCATCACTGACCTTGATATAATACAGTTCAGTGACCCATCTCTGTGCTCTTGCTCTTCTTAACCTTTTGACATCTTGAATTCCTGACGATGCTTGACACCACTGAGTGTCATCCAAAGAGGGAAACGACTTTTGTGAGGAGATCAGGTTACAGTTGCGTACGTGTTGTTTAACCGCTGGTTCAGAGTTTTCATCGGAGCAGAGTTCTTATTAGTGACACTGTATGATCCTGATCGTGATAATGATCCTGTATGCACACCTGACACACCTCTTTGTTAACAGAGAGCTCCTACAACTGTAGAGGCCCATTTCTGCCAGTTAAAGAGAAGAAAAAATAAGGTGAAAACTGAGCTTGAGTAAAAACATATTCAAATCATAATGAGGTGAAAAGTATAAATTTATGAGATAAAAAGTAATTTGTTTGACTTTCTGTTCCATAATTTTTAACTTCTTCAATATAATTTCAACTTTTCATTTCAATTTTTATTTATAATCATGACTTTTTTAGTCTTGTAATTAAAATGTTTTATCTCAACTTTGATCTTTAGTGTCATCATTTTATAATTATTTGTCATCATTTCATCTTTTTAACTAATAATTATCTTTTTATGCCCTACTCTTGATTATAAACTTTTTATCTAGGGTAGAATTCACGCTCTGAGGAGCATGGTTGTCTGTATTTTTAAAGCAATCCTCCAAGCGGTTGCTTTTTAATGCATTCTGGTTTTGACAGATATGCAGAAAAACTGTTTTAATGACTTTGAACCTTGAGCGTGGAGTATCCTGCATAGAGATCCTAACTACACACATTTATGTATATTCACTGGATTTAAGGGCATCATAAGGAATGTGGTGAGGGAGGCACGCTCTCTTGAGAGGGCCACGGTGTTTGGATAGCTCTGCTTTATTGAGCATTTTTGTAAATCATGTTGTTGATGTTGCATTTCAGTATGTTGTGATTTTGTATGGCTGCTCCCTCGGCCAGATCTGTCTTGTGGAACAGCCATTGATCTCAGCGGGACTTCTTTATAAAATAAAGGTGAAATAAAAAATGAACTAGAAGCATCCAGTAGCTGTTGAGGCATCTGAGTCTGATCAAAAGTGGTGGACCTACTGACACTCATCAAAGCTGTGCTGCCAGCATGGCTACGAAAGAGCTCCACTGTCCAAAATAGCACAAACCATGGACCCATTTCTCTATAGGAAACCAGCAAATGATGCTCAACTGATGTATAAGGCATTAGATACATTGTGCTATGCTATTCCTTTTGAAAACTTTACTTTTAGGCGGCAGCACAGTGTTTTTTGTTGGGTTTTTTTGCCAGTGTTTGTGTGCTTTCACATGTTTCCTCATGCAGACTAATGAGGCAGACCACATAATGTGCCTGAGCTGTTAGCTGTATAATGATGGAAGCTTTGTGCTGCTCTGTGATCAACATTAAAAGGAGTGAAGCTTGTTTGTGACAGCTGCCTTGCCGCTAAAATCTTGGCCGCCCAGTTATTTACACAGAACAGAGAGAAAGTCAAACAAAGTCTGGAGCAGCAGCTGGCCAACTAAGACCTGAGATGGATGCCAGTGTTCCCTCAAATTCAGTCTTACTCAAACTGCTATCAGCGGCTCAAGAAAGGCAGCAATAATGTTTTCAGATCATTGTGTCGTCCACGGTTAAATATCAGCCTGTGAGCCTGAACTCACACTGTACCCGTGCAGGTGTAGGTTGTTGGATGTGTGTTTTTTAACGAGCCTAAAGCTGAGAACAGCTCAGTGGGAATCAGCTCGCCTGGCTCTACATGGAGAAGGTCATCAAGCTGAGAAGGGAATAGATTCAGCTGAGCTCATTCTGAAGAGGTTTCTATTAATAGTTTGTCATCAGAACACACGTCCCTCTGCTGTCCCTGCAGTGTATGTTAATGCAATATATTAGAAGTACTGCAGCAAGTCAGCAGCCACTTCTGACATGTAGCTGGAGTGTTCGGTCAAATTCAGCATTTACATGCACTGTAGACAAGTTCCACACAGAGTCTTTATTTATTCAATGTACATTGATACACAGTTTGACATTACCATGCAGGTAAGAAAAAATGCCTCGGGGTGAAATATTCTGTTCAGGATGGAAAGCTCCAGGCTAAATTTCCTAAAAAAAAAAAAAACCAAACATCCTCCGCTCTAACATCAGCTTGCGCTCCATCTACTCACACAAACACAGGTGTTTCTTGGGAAACGTAGTGGGGGGGTGCAGGTTTATCTACGAGGCTAGGATAAGTACAAAAACATATTCTAACGCAAACACCAGCTAGACTTCATGATACATGGACGAGGACAGAAACCACATCTTCATCGTCCTCTTACTTAGTTATTGATACAGCAGTCAAATAATAAATAGTAATTATAATAATAGGATAATGAAAATTCACAGACATGTCATATGATAAACAAGCTATTGCATTCTCTCCCCCCCAACCCCATCAATCACAGCCCCCTGCAGTTCCAACAGGTATGAATTTGTTTACATGCAAATGTCACACCATCGTCACCGTGCCGTCGCTTCCACCTGCCGTCTCCACACACAGTGGCAGAGCAGCGCGGCGCTCACTAGGACTTCTCAACACGCTTCTTCTTCTGGAACTTCCTGAACTGGGACTGGATGGCGACGGCCGCCTTCTCGGTCTCAGGGTCTTCCATGTCGATGTCAAAGTCCTCCGGGACATCTGTCTTGGACGCATCTGGAAGGAAAAGAAAATGAGGGGTGTGACGCACTGCAGTGTACAAGACTGGTGTGAGTCACGCGGCCAAGTCGTTTTTCTTTCTTTTTTTTCTTTTTTTTTTAATTGCTTCTCTAAAACCAAAAAACACGAGGGGTGAAAGTGTGAGGAAAAGCTATAAGGTGCGTGTCTGTCTGCTTTAATGGCATCATAGGTTTTACACGTCAGTTTACAAGAATAGGTAACAATGATCAGAACACATTTGGAAAAATTCGTAGCTAGATTATAGTTACACATCATAATTACATGTTTAATTGTAGCAATTTTTTCATCTTTTCATGATTGTGAATTTTTCAAATGTGTTAAAATGATAGATTTTTTATTTAGTTTTTCAATGGAGTGTTTTATTCCTTTTTTTATTTACATTGGGAAAAAAAGGATGAACATTTTGAGTTGGTGCTCTTCTCATGTTACAAACACCAAGTCCTCCTTGTGACCTTTAGATTAAAAAAAAAACAACCCAGCACCAACAAAAACTGGCACAAAACAAAGATCCTCCCACGTGGTGCTGAACACCCACAGTACACATGTAGGTTGTGCCAGTACTAGATTGGAAACATGTTTTCATGTCCAGTTAACTATCTTAATACAGTTACTTATAAGGCCAACTTTTTCTCCAAAGCGTTAACAAAAGCAGTACACGGCCAAAGCTGTGTAGCCAAACAGGGCTATTTTCCAACAAAATAAGATGCCTGATCTTTCTTCCTGTATGATATATACAGGACTTACTGTAATATGCAAATATAGCATACGGAATAAAATACTTCTTGTATATGCCTCCAGCTGGCCCTTGGGACCCCGAATCGACAGCCAAACGTTAACAGCTCAAACTCTGAGTGAAGCGGGCGTGAGATGTCGGCCGTTAGGCTGCACGTTTAGCCTCTCTCTGTACAGCAGCAACGTCAAATATATTGTAAAGTTGTTTCCTGAGGTCAGGGGCCAAAGCATGAATTGATCCGCAGTTCTTAATCCTCTCTACGGCTCAGCTAACACCGACCAAGAGGACACGACCGACCGTAATCCCAGTAAAAACTGATAGAAGCTGATTTCAGCAGGCATTAGGAGGAATCAGTGTTTTTATCTCCTGGTCAATGAGGTCCTAACAAACAAAGAAGTAAAGAAGACTATTGCAGATAAGAGCATTTAGCAATGAACTGACTGAAGGAAATGGGTGTTTTTGGACGTCCTATGATTACACTGTCACTTGATCTGCTTTTAAACAGGACATGTACAATATAAAGTATATGCCTGCTACTATATACATTTTGCATAACATGTACATAATATGTATGCATGTTTTAATAAGCAAGAATCTTGGTTTATGTTTATGTTAAACACGTTTACATGAAGATTCACATTAAAAGCTTCATCATTACTTAAACTTTTGTGAGATGCAGGTGAATGCAAGCAAATTGCTGTTTTTCGAATGATCAAGAAGCATTTCTTGGATAATTACAATTTGCACTGAAACTGTTTAAACATCTATACACAGGACAAAAAAGGAACTGAAGGAGAAACGGACCCTGCAAAACAGTCCGATCAGTGACAGTGTTCCTGATATTATTCTTCTATTGATTTAAAATGTGTTGTCTCTTCACGGTAGCGCAGAAACGTGCTGCAGAAAGGAGAGCAGCGGAGCTTCAGGCTATAATGAGGCTGGGATATTTGGGACTTTGAAAGGTTATGACAAGCTAACATTTACCCAAGCAAGTTTCACCGTGGCCCGAACGTCTGTCTGCGACAGCCTATGTCGCCGAGAATAACAATCAGCAGACACGTGTGTCTCTGGCACGATAAAAAAACTGTGCTGCAGGCTCTGCTTTTGGAATATACAGGATGATTTGGACGGAACTGATGACAAAATTGGTTGTTTCTAAACGGTCCTTTCAACATCAGTCTAAAGCGATTAAAATCCAAACCCGATCATCATTACCCATTTTAACCTTCGCGCTACTCAGAGCAAGAAACTGTTTCTCAACACAGCTCAGCATGGGGGTAATTCCATTTCTCTGCCGCTCAACACTTCTGCAGAGGATTGATCTGCTTGAGTGTAATCAACAGAGGTAACTGCAGAGAAACACTGATGATAGACAGCAAGAGAGAGAGAAACGGGAGAGAGGAGGACCAAAGGCGGGAAAGCAGAGAGGCGACTCATGTATTGACTGTGCAGCTAATCCTCGGGCTCCCTCGGGGCTGAGCTTGAGTACCTCTGTCTTACCGTTCAAGGAGGAAACACTAACTGCTGTGTCGAGCCGAGCTTTGAATCCCGCATTAATTGATATTGAATTTTCCAGCGCTCTAATGCCTGCTGTTTTCATCCCGGCAGCATTAGTTATTGAGCTGTGCCCTCCGCCGTGTCAACACCAGACATGTTCATAATCTTTGCGCGACAAGCTGCTGACATCTCTTCAAGAACAGGTCCAGATTGTCAGAGTGAGTGTGGAGCGGAGGCACGGGCATGACGCGATATGGTGCTGGAAGGAAGGTTGTAACTGACGACAACTGACAACAAAGAACATCATCGTGGTCAGAGACACTTCACATTGAGGAAGTTGCCACTACAGGAAATGGGGATACGGTGTGCTTCAACCGGGCCTTGGTACAACATTAGCCATAATACAAATGAGGGACTCTTCTGACAGCCGGTGCTTCTCATAAGTTGCTACTCCTTCCAGCCTCCTCCACATCTGGTCCCCGCAGTCCACAGCAACTGCATCATCAGGGGGTTTTACATGACGCTAATGATCTCAGTTGCCTGCTCTTCTCTGGTGATGCTTGAAGCGCTTTGTTTGTGTGTCACGCTAAAAGTGGACAGTATCCAGGAACAAAAGAATAGTCTGGACTGGCCATTGGCAAATCCCATTGGTCCCAATGGTCAATGTGTTGGTACTGGTTTTTGGGAATATGGGGACGTACAGGCACTCCTTCACTTCAAACGCTGCAGACAGCCCATTATGAAACCCCAACAGTGTGAAAAATGTCTCATTGGACCAAAAGCCCATTTGTCCTGGAGTCTGAAAATTAGAGCCCCACTGCTTCTGAAGGCATGTTGTTACAAAAACACTCATTCCCTGTAGTTACTTTTCCTTGTCTCATTAGGGTTAGGGGGTTAGAATGTGTCATATGGTTCAGGCCAGAGATATACCCTTAATCAAAGGTTTGCACCATGGACAGGGCCTGAACAGTCATTGAACTAGCTGCAGGGAGAGTTTGTATTTTTCAGAGCAAGTGGCGATCTTGGGATAACAAACTGTCAGCCAATAGGCTTTCAGTCAGGAGGGTACTTTCAGTCTGCAAATGCTAACCTCACAGACTTGATGGCCGTACACACGGGACAATTTGGCAATCCGCGACTAAAAATTGTTTGGAAAATGGCGAGCACTTTCAGAAAACACTTAGCCCGTGATAGACAGAAAGAAAGACAGATGGTTCATCCAATCACCTGCTAACTTCTGCCAGTAGGATCAACAGCGGGAGAGGTAAATCCAACGCTCACTGAAGCCAGTTGAGGGAGGAGCGAAAACACTTTTTACATCGAGAAAGGCCTTCAGTGCCATTCGTCGCTCTTCTTCCAATGAAATGTGTTCTCCAGTTCTGACAGTATTGATGCTATGGCAGCTAGGCTAACCTCTTGAGGAGCTGCCATTGTTGTTTTCAAATGAACAGTCGCTCCTCTCCCTGGTCGTCAGATCTAAACCACCTCCGCAGCTGCTCCTCAAAGGACGGTGATCGGTTGAATCACTGTGTTCAACGACAAGCACATAGCTTGAAGTCTGGCACGATGGATTTTTGATCACATGGATCGAGTTGCCTCATAAGATAATGCAGGAGTGGGTGAACGTTCATACTACTTTGGCATCCATCTAGTCTCCAATCCTTCAAGTGATCCCTTTAAAGCAGTGCACAACTGTCAGCAGTGATTGTTTTTGCAACTGACCATTTTTCAAGTCCAGTTAAACATTTCAGGGGAATCACATCATCATCCTGACAAAGGCGTTGAGTCCATATTTTCATCCATTTTTATACGACAGGAGTCGGTGGATGATGTGTGACGATGACGGATCGTTCTCCTCAGTTCGAGGATTCATCTCCTCCTCGACACACACAGCGGATTATCAAACCTATTACCTCTGGCAGCACTTTCGGTGTCCCTGTCTGCACCTAATGGGAATCTAATATCTGCTGTCAGAGTGCCATTCTGGATCATCTTGACTGTGCTTTCAGCGCGGAGGAGAAAAATGTCTTTATTTATTTGCTGCAATAGAAGCCTATATGCTACTAGGTCTGAGGCTCAGTGGATTTACTCTCTTAAGACATGACTTTGCTGTAAGTTGCTAACTTTATCTATAGTTTTGAGATGGAATGGGTCATGATAAGACCATCCTTGGTTGGCTGTGTTTCAAAATGTCTTTTAAAAGCTGCTCCGAAGAACAGTGAAAGCTGGGACGACTTATTGATTTCACTGCTTCAAACTAGTTGAGCCATGAGGGGGATTTGTGGAAGCGGAGGACGAGACGTATTAAAGGAAGACTTTTAGACCTTGAGACAAGAGAGACGGATCATGGAAGTTAAAGTGGAACTTGGTATTAAAGTGTTTTACACAGTATGTGGACTCTGTTGGAGCCTTGGACACTGCAGTGTGATGAATCTGTGACAAAAATTTCCATCAAGTCACATTTGCACGTTCAGTCACAAATATACTGAAGTCCCCTTGTTCCTCTTGGAGGCTCAAAATCCGCAGCATAGTTTAGCTCATTTAAAAAAAATGTAAAAAAAAAAATAAAAAGAGACAGTATTTTCTCTGCAAGTAAGAAAAAATAAATCAAAGTAATGTTTTTGTAGTCTTTGCTCTAGGTCTCTTTTTTTGTTATTATTTTAGCAGGCTGCAGTGTAATTATGGTTGGCAGAAATAATGCCTGAATGCCAGGGGTGATAATGAAACGCCTGACAGCTCAAGTCGGAGACTGAACGCTCCCCGACACTCGTTATTGTATACCTGCAAAACATGAAGGGCTCTAAAATGGTGAGATGTACTGCAAGACCGCCTTGAACGCTGAAATAACCAACTGACACTGAACTAAATCAACTAAATTATTCACTTGACAAAAAATATTTAGTGGTTACAGCTGCTCAACAATATCATAATAAACTGAGTATCAGAGCAGGATACAAACATCAGTTTGGTCCTGGTGATGGGCTTTTATCATGTTCAGTGTTTCATGTACAACTATCACTTCAAGTGGCAACAGACAACTTTTCCCTGCTTGTAAAGACTTGTGGATTGTTCCCATTTTCCTTTGAGTCACAAATAACAACACAGGTGAGTGAAAGCAGGGTTCATAAGGAACCAGTGTAAATGCTGATAGCTTCATTATTCTATATCCATTATAGTCTGCAATCTAGTTACTTGATAATGATAAGGTGAAATCTATTATCAGATTCTAATGAAAATTTTAACAGCTGGTGATGCTCATGATTATAACATTATTCATTAGTTGCAGGAGTTGCTTCTAAATACATGTATTACATTACATTTGTTTTTAATTTACAAGTTAACCGCATTGTGTTTTTAAATAATACAATCTGTGGCAGATTTAGCGAGGCTTCTTCTGTGATTTCTCTCTTTACTAACAGGAATCCAGCGCTGCAAATTAAATAGCAATCTATTTTTTGGACTCACGGGTCACAGCACAGTTTGTGTCTCATCAAGCCGTTTGTTAAGAAGCTTGTAGATTCCCTATAATGAATGTTCCCGCATAAACTGCAAGAAATTACCAACACGACAGACACAATTCAAAACCATCTGTGTGTTTAACCACCCAGTGTGACTGAAAATGAAAGTAAACAATCATGGTAAGTGGATCGCGGCTTGGAAGACATGACCTGTGTTAGATGGGAAGTGTGCAGTGACTCTCTGCAATTGAATCTTCAAACAGACCTCTAAGTTTAATACCTCAGATGTGTGCAGGGGAAAGGGCCATTTCATCTAGTAGATGGAAGTACAATGTCTCGATGTTTCAATTTTGGTAAATTAAACAAAACAAATACAATACTTTTTTTTTCATGTGTTCATTGTCTGGTGCTATTATAAGATAGGGTTTGTTTGTTTTTTTTTTAATTTAATTTTAATTCCCATCCCATCTTGCCTTGCTGTTCTCAAAAAAATCTCACGCCATGTTACAAATACAGATTCATCAGAGATGAGGCAGCTTTTACTCCAGTGGCCGTAAAATGTAAAGAATAAGACATCCACCATTCAGAGCTGAAGGATCTGGACTCAGAGGCATGTCTTCAAAAGATTACACCATCCTTTCCAAAAACGTCTTAAACTTTACTGTTAGACGGCGACCTCCGGTGGCCGTAGTTTTTATGACGATGGCAAAGAGGGAAGTCAGGTAACGCAGTATAAAGAGCAACGATCTCAGTGTAATACAGAATACAGGATCGTTTCCTAAATCTAACCAAACTGAGACTGTTTCAAAACATTAACCACTTATAACTCTACTCTGCCTCTGATTGGCTCGTACCTTGTTTCTTGTCATTGCTGGTTGGGTTGTTTAGGGTTAGGGTGAATCCATCAGAGGCAGAGTAGGGCTGGCCATGCTAGCACCAGTCGTACATGTTGTTTTGGGAGTCACTGGAAAACTATTGTCATCAAGATATAAGGATATGTTTCAAAATATACTTCAGTGTTTGACTTTATTTGTGTGTATACATGAGAGTGTGTGTATGTGTGTGTGTACAGTGCCTACCGGTGTTTGAAAGTCAGTGTGTTAAAGTCAAGAAAATATCAGTGACCCCTGAGGCCTTGAAACGCCAGAGGGGTAACAAAGCGTGAGACAGACCTCGGCGATCGATACACAAATACACATGAAGGACTGGCTCTGTATTGATTGCTACTGTGCGCCTCCTTTTTCAGTGTGTGTGTCAACTCCTATTTTGCTTTGGGGCGGAAGCGTCTGCGTAACCTACTTGGACGCGGTCGTGGGATGTTCAAAGACCTTCAGAGGAAATGTGTGGTTCCAGCGGCTCTCTCTAGCACTGGATGCTTCTGAAACAGCGATCTGGTGTGAATTTACCAACACTATCTGACAGAATGAGACAAATTCATTACGGCTATACATGAGTACAGTAAAGCTAATTAAAAAAGTGTGCAGTAAATGGGTCGTCTTCACTTTGAGAGCTTGTCGCCAGCTAATTATAAAAGGATGACTTTGATCTCTGAGGTGAGCCAATTTGGAATTACGCCTGTGCCTTTTTTGAAACACGGGGGGAGGTGCTGTTGGCGTGGCAGTTTCCACGTTTCTCCTCAACAATACTCAGAAAGCCTGACACGTTCAGAGATGGAGCAGTTTCCGACTGTGGTGCCTTGCATGAACAAGCAGATGATTAATTCACATATGATAGCATCAGACCAAAGGATTACCAAGTGTTTCCCTGTAATGTCCCTGTCAGCGTGCTCTGTTTGTACAGTATGATGTAAAGCTGTAGTAAGCCCACGCTGCCCCAGCTGTTACACTGACAGGGACCGTCTGTGTTGTGCTTGGACTCATGAGGTCAGTGAACATATGGAGCATATGGCCCAAATACACGACATCTGGACTCCAACCATGTCAACCAATGTCACGCAGGAAGATTAAAAGGGTTTTTTGGGGGCCTGTGAGGGAGTGTGTTTTGTGAGTATTTTCATTCTTGTATTACAAAACAATATAATATGGGAAAAGAAGCCTTTCTACATAATGAGTACAATTTAGGTATATACTGCTATTGTTTTCCATGTAGACGTTTGGATTGACATTTGCTTGTGTATTTGTATACTGTGGTTTTGCCACTTTTACTAAGTAAAGGATCTGACTCCTCTTAACACTCCCTCTTTCATAAAGAACAAAGACTGATGGTCCCCTGACTCTGAATGTCTGCCATCCACTTTGTATTTTGTGTCTCAAAGTAAACAGCCCAGCGCAGCAAAGCGGTGAAATTTAGATCCAATTGTGTCCATCTGATAAACAATCAATCTTGTGCCGTTATCTTTACAATAAACACTCCCATCGTCCCCGCTTCACTGTTACTGCTCTTATCAGCCTTTGCTGCATCGCTGAGGTGCGTCACGGTTGCATGTACCCGTACCTACCCAGCTCAAAAATGAGTGCGGGTGAATACGAATACATCCCTCTGTGGCTGTCCTTGAGCCTGTGAGAGGTTGTCTCTAAAGACTACTGTGTGCTGGGGGTATGCAGAGTGGGCGAGAGTCAATAGCAGCGTTGCTCCCTCCTCACCCACCCACTCTAAGAGCTCTCTCTCTCGCCCAATCTCTCTCTACATTGAGAGGCACGCTTCAGACACGCTGGGAAAGCAGTTTTTTCCAGGCATCAAATTAATTGTCAAGGTCAGACAACAAAGGAGTGCGTGTGTGTGTGTGTGTGTGTGTGTGTGTGTGTGTGTGTGTGTGCACTCGTGTGTGCATGTGTGTGTGTGTGTGTGTATACCGCAGGCTGTGTACTTTCCTTCACTTTCTCTTCTTATTAAGGGAATAGAAAGGTAGACCTGAATCCTACAGGCAGTGAAAAATGAGCCTCCTGCAACACAGCGTTTCAACTCAGCCAACTGCTTGAGTGTAATCTGGATCCCATTAATTGCCGTTGGTGAATAACGTTGCTGAACGGTGACTGTTTAAGGTGATTTTTTTTTTTTTTTTCAGTCTGGGTCAGTGGCTGCATGAGCCTGGTGTGGACCTTTTCTTCAATCACAAATAATGTGGCAATTCATGCCGCTGACATGACTACATCTCTGTTAGGCTACACACACTTGAAATTAAAAATCAATTATCATTTGAGTTTCAATTCTTATTCTATGCCCTTCTTTAAAACATTTTTGTCGCTTACATTTCCAGTGTCTCAGCAACATGTCACATGCACACAACATGGAATATAGGAAGGTCAACGGTGCCTTTTGTGACCTTCTAAATTAGCACCCGTGAAGTTTTCTAAAGGTGCAGTGCGAACAATGATCCCCGGAGGATCATTAGTCTAAAAGTGGAATAGAGCATGTCAGGCACGTTCAAGGTTGCATGATATCCCATTACTTTGTATCTGACTGTTTTGATATGTACATCATTATCTGCACAACACTTTGAATCTCAGCTATACTTGAGCCAGACAGAAAGAGCAAACTCTCGCTCTCATTATACTGTAAAGTCTGAGCTAAAACACTGGGTGTTTGATACATTCAGCACAACAGGACAGCAGTCTTTGTCATAGTCATAAAGTGTAAAGCAACAAACAAAGAACAAATCCAATCTTTCTTTACGCTGCAGTGAATCCATTGAAATTTAATAAAAAATGTAGTCCATCTGACAGAAAGATGAAGCTGCTACTGCAAGGTTTTGTTTTGCTTTGCGTTGGTGTAATTATGGTCCTTTAATTTAAGATAAAAAAGAGAGGACAGGAGAGAAAGAAATAATAGATTTGATTTATGAAACGACTGATTCACTGCGCTTGTTGTTCTGACAGCCGCTCTCACTGACTCCCTCTCACACTGAGTCGGCATGCTAACGATTATATACTGACCAGGGTTGATTAGGGCCAACGGTGCTGGATACAGTGCAGAACGTTGGGTAACAGTCTAATACAGATCCTCGACTCAAATGAACTGAAATACCAGTTTAAAAAATTATGACGTCAGTTTCGGACTTTCAGCTCATCATTCTTTTTCTCAAAGAATGACAGTAAATTAAACACACAATGTTTACATATGATGACAAATGTCTTATTGTATAAGAAATAGATTTTATTCCAAACTGATCCATTTGGTGTGATTTACATATACCATGTGTGATATATCTATACACAGTTTGACTGCAACCAAAATCACTCCAAAGTGAGATTTTTTCACATCAATATTTCTATATCATGTAAGAAACTTGATCTTTGGACAATCAAAGACATTGCTGCTAAAACCTGTTAGTTTGTAGAAGACTTGAAGTAGGTATCTGCAAATAGTTTTAGCTGAAACCCTAGATCAACAAAAACTTTTACAGAAGTTAGCATGCTAACCAGCTAGCCCCAGCCTAACCTGATCCAAAGCTCCTCTGCCAGCAGTGTAGACACAGACACTTCCCTGGTCCTGGGATCCCAGTCAGAACCGCTTACTGCATGGCTAACTGAGCTAACTAACTAAGGGCAGCTACAGTTAGCAGTAACTGTTTGAGTGTAAAATTTACAGGTGGCCAACTCTTACATATTGCACATTTAATGCTCTTATTACTGGAATAAATAGTTCCTATTTTTATAAACCAGTTACAGTAGCATCTACAAGATAACGTGTACTTTGGCAATATACTGAACCCCGATGATCCAAGTGTGTGTTTGTGAGTGAGGGTGTGTGTGCGTGTGTGTGTGAATTATGAATGGGATGCGTGGTAGCCTCTGCCTCCGATGTATGAACGTGTGTGTGTGTGAGAATAGGTTGTAAAATAACTTAAATGGTGGGTCAGACCAGAAAATTGCTATATAAATGCAGTCGAATGCATTTATTGAATAAATTACAGAGCACACTATGTTATAAGATCCAAACAGCCCATTCTCCCGGCTTCCATCTCAGGCTTCCATCTGCGGTGCTGAGTCAGGGCGACGCACCAAATCACCGCCATGATTTATAGGAGGTGAAAGCAGGGAAGATATTAGTTTTCTCGTTGAAGCCTTTATTTGCTTTGCGGTGATAGGTTTAATGACAGAAAGCTCAACAATAAACATGATTTGTAATGCACTCGGTGCATGGCGCCGAACTTTATTTCCCCCGAGGACAGAAGTGATGCATGCAGTCTATCTCTGCTCAGGGAGGCAATCGTCAGAGAGCGAGATGGTCATCTTGGTTTTGTCCCCTGGTGTCTGTATTATTTCGCCCAGCTGAGTCAGAATATCAGCGCTGAGCGCAACCGTCAGCCTTGTCAAGAGATTGATAAGGAAAACGTAAAGTGGTGTGGTACATGATCTCTGTGACACCGAACTATAATTAGCAGGGCTGAACTGCTCAGAGGCAGCATTCCTACATGGTACTTCATCTTAATGAGTCATGGAGCATAGACAACTGAACCAGTTCAGATGCCTGCAATAAAATGTTCTCCGTGTCATGTCAACGATGACATGACACCCCTGAACTCCCATCGGATCATGATGGGATCTGACGGATGGAAAGCTCCGAGGCCAGGTTGCTGGAGTAGATTCTGCTGGCAGCCATCATTCAGATACTGTTACTGTCAATCATGTGAGATGTGCTTTTAAAGCTTGTCTCAGGTACATTCGATCCATGTACTGTAAACTGTGGTCCATTTACCCTCCATTCCTCCTCCTCCTCCATCCTTTTCCTCGCTTCCATCATTCTCTGTCCCTCTTTCTGTCTCCTCCAAGTTGTCCAGCTGGTGCTTTTAAATAAGATTTGAAACATGCTGCACACGTCTGACTTTAAAATGCTTCTTTTAGGAGGTTGTTAAAATGTCATGTTGATAAAATATGGTGTCTTCAAAATAACAGCCATATAGTAAATATTGTTATATTGTTTTTGTTTACCTTGTTCTCCAGATGTCTTGTTGTTGCCAGCAGCTGCTCCAGATCCTTGTCTCTGCAATGCAAAAACGACAAAAAAGAAAGCACGTATAAGATGGACTTTCCCTTCCACGGTACATTTTCTTCAAACGGAAATCCGCCAGACTTTCATCACAACAGCAACCCACAGTCCTGTCATCGTAACCAAAGGAGCCGAACACACGCCACTGTTCTGTGCCCTTTTGCTAATTAAGTCTTGTCCTCATGATTGTTCTGACATCTACTGGGGGCTAAGCTGCCACCTAATCTGCTCGCACGCTCTCAAAAAGCCTCCATTCCTAAGTATTATAGCCAGTGGGGTCCCCTTGTTGTGACCAAATGAGCTGGGCAGAGGAGACCCTGCAGGCTGATGGCCCTGTGACAGTAAGAAGGCCCTAAAGACAAGATACAGTACGACCACCAGGAGTGAAACAGAGCCCGAGGTGACGCTGTTTACTACATCTTGGCACTGTGACAAAACAGAGGTCAGAGACACACTGACAGGAAGCGACGATGACCTAGTTCTCACTGGATTCATGCTTTACTGTGCTTGTTCTGCCGAGTGACAAAAGTGGAGAAGCTGTCAGATGCATCATCATGTGTGTGTTCATAAGCATGTTAAACTCAGTTGTTTTTTTCCAGAATATATAAAAAGGGCTCCTCAATAATCTCTTACAACAAGCCCCTCAGAACGGTGCGGGGCTTTCAGAAGCGATGCAGAAGATTTTATATCCAGGTCATCAAACGTTTCTGGCTTCATGCGCCACTGAGCAACTTTCATTAGAATGAAACACTCTAGCCAGAGTACATCCATGGATTATACTGTAATTCAATACGCTTTTCACAGTAAAATTCAAGGAGCAAAACCCAATGTTAATCATTAAATAAAGTCTGGTGAGTGTACTGTACTGTGGTTTTTTTTTATGAAAATGTTTATGAAATTACAAAATATATATTATACACTGATATAAAATATTTACAGGTTGCATATAAGAAGCGTTTAATCAAAAAAAAAAAAAAACATAAAGCCATTTTAGAGAGGAAGAAATCACACATCTTAAACAGACCAACTGTGAGAATTTAAACCAATTATACAGTGTTGGATCATCTCGGTCACATGGGAAAAAATTACATTCACACCCTCATTTAAATTCACTCCACTTCACAAGACACAGAGGTGTAAAAAATGGCCAGACTGAGATATGGAGGATATAAAGGAGAAAAAGAAAACCCACCCACGGTACAAAACAACCAAACATCTGCTCTGAACAGCCTGAAGCTCAAAGTCATACCTGGATACTCATAAATACATAGGAACACTTAGCTGATATAACATAATCATTACACTCTTACATGCTAATGCAGCAACATTTATCTAAATTTCAGCTGTGGTTATTCTGCTGCCATTTCGTTGCTATGCCGTACTGCCTCTGTATTCCAAACACGCTCACTTCCCTCTTATTAAACTGCAAATAGGCACCGATCTCCAGAGAAATAACACGCATTGTGGCTGTGTTAATGTATGTCTAACACATTTCTTCTGAGTTTGTCAATGTGCATTCAAAAATAGAGTCACAACAAGGGAGCTCGAAGAGTTTTCATCTCATAGGGAGATACCTCCCATTTTTAAGACCTTTGCTGAGACAATACTTGGTCATTTTTATGTATTTTTGTTATATTTAAATGGAAACATTTTTTAAAAAGTTATATAACAAGTTGAACTGAAATTCCTCTATCTCTACACCGAGGTCTGCAGGGTCAGGACAGGAGCCGGCAGCATTAGAGGTGTTGAAAAGCTAAAGTAGCAGATATCGCTTAAGAGAGGGGAACAGGAGTGACACCCAATCACAATGAGCAGATTAGGAAAAGCTATTCTTAGAGCCATATTATATTATATCCCGCTTTTAATATGCAGCAGAGCAAGAGGAGAGAGGGGGGGGATATCACAGTGAATGATAAAGGAGCCAGAGGAAGAACGTATGGCAAAGATCAAGGATTGATGGAGGAGAGGAAGTAAGGAGAAAGGGCTGTGGTGAGGAGTTACATCATCAGCATCTTATTAATCACATGGTATTAAGGGGCACTGGGGAGATATGTTCTGCTGAAAAGATGATTTTTTATATTCCATACTGGCTCATTCTAACATATAGACTCATGCAAGATAGGGCTGCCACTGACGTCATGACAGCTAATGTAAAGACTCAAGGGCGGCACGCTATTGGAAAGAAACTGACACCGCGATGTTTTGGTTCTCCTCAAAGTGCATCATAAAAAAATACAGGATTTTCTATGGGATAACCTGGATTGCTCTGTTTGGAATCTATTCATCTTTCCAGAACTGATTGTAGGAAAGTGCATTTTAAAAAACACTTGCATGTCACTCACAAGCAACACATTCCCAACAACCCATTTGGACTAACTTGTCTAATATTAAACTTCTCTTGTTGATTAGTCATGGACAATGAGAACTGTGCAAATTTAGCTTTCATAGCAAGTAAAAAAAACACTGAAGCAGGATTTGTTACTTGACATTGTACATCAAGCGATGTGAATAAGTGTTGATGTTGAGATGAAGTGTAGTCCTAAACTTTTTATTTTTTTTTTTTTTTTTCACAAATTTTCAGTACTTAATGAGAAATGTGAGTGTCCCAAAACGTCACCCAAAGGTGCAGGTTAAAAGCACAGGAGCCTTTCTTCACACATGTACTGTAAAATTATCATAAAATGTGTTTTTGAAAAATAACGATAGCAAGACATCTTAGCATAAGTATTAGCATAAAGACTGGAATTTGGTAAGAACAACTAGCTTGGCTCTATTCCAAGGTAAATACAATTGGCATCTCTTCAATCCACGCACAATTTATGTCAAATTTGTTTAATGCAGTCACAAACTAAACTGTTAAAAATAATGTTTTTTATTGGCCGGCAGGTTGTGCTAAATTAAGTTTAGCAGCTGCTGGCTGTGGTTTGATAAGACTGATTTTAAGACTGATCTACAGACAGTAAAGGATGGAGATTTGTTGCAGGTCGTTCACCAGTGTTCAGTGCTAATGCATGCTAAAACCCTGATAACATCAAGTGATCCTCTTGTTTGCTGCTCCTCCACATCAGCCCATGCTAATTAATTCAGCATTAGCCATCCCTTATAATTGATGTCCCTGGGCCTGTGTTTGGGACCGCCTTGGTGGCCCATTTATCTTCACAGCCACAACCCAAGGAGCCGGTGGAAATAAGCGAGAAGGAGTGTAAAAACTCCAAACTCCAACACTCTGTCACTGCCACAAACCTCAAGAAAAACATTCAGTATGTACATGCATTTAAAAGAGGAGGCCCTGCAAGAAATGCAGTCCAATATGGATACTCCCGGAAACTGTGCAAACTGGATCATAAGTTGAAATGGATTTTGTCATGTTTATGGTTCTCTGTCTGATGGCAGAGGAGGCTGAGGGGGTTGAGAGTGCCCATATAATCAATGTGTCAATTTGAACCTAACTGTGTTTGTGCAGGGGAAAAAAAAAAAAAATCAAACGTGAAATTATTACAGAAATTACAGTGTCACTCTCCTTATCATCAAGTTGTGCAGTTTATTGCCGCCTGGCAGACGGGCTGTCAGCTCGTGTTTTCGTACGCGCGGCCTGGGTGGGAGCTGAGCTGAAGGGATTTTTTGCTGTAGTGAAGAGGAGGAGCAGGATGAGAGGAGACCAGGATCAATACCTCCCTCTGCAGTTAAGATGTACTTAAACAAACATTGGCACTGGGAAGATTAATGACCAGAATGGACTCTTTGATCGCCCCCCTCTTGTCGGGAGAAACAAGAGAAAATTGGTGGAGAGAGGGAGAGTTAGCACTGCAGCAGTTAGGCTCCGGTCAAATAAGTTCATCGAGCCCGGTAATGACCAGAAAACCAAACTATTAGACCTTGAAATGCTTATTGCTTTCTTGCAAAGAGTTAGATGAGAAGATCAATACTACGCCCATATTTGCTCAACAAATCTGCAGCCAACGGTTAGTTTAGTATAACATAAAGACAGGAAAATGGGGGAAACCTGTCGCCTGACTCTGTGCAAAGGTTAAAAACAACATTATCGGTTGTTTGATCCACACAAAGTCCCACCAATCTCGCTCCCTTTTGTTTTTTCCAGAAGTCCACCAGGGCCACGAAAACCTAATCCACAAAAAAAAGAAGAAGAAGAAGGTGTCTATCTGCTGAATCTGCCGCTTTCTAGCCTTCACCTATGGAAAAACTTTGGCATGTAATACCAGGACCACAACTCTGTTAAAGCTTTCATCACAGGAAAAGATTAGACACAGTCGTAACAATCCTCTGGTTCAAGCTTCTCATTTAAGGACACATTTGTCGATTCAACCTTCTCATCCGACTTTCTGCAAGAACACGGATCTCCCTTTAATGTTTGGTACATGGTTACACACGAGGAGACGCAAATGTTGATCAAAACACAAGATAAAAATGCATTTTTACGTTGTATATTTCTGCTCCCAGCACTAATGGTGACTGAGTTGTCATGTTAAAGGTTCGTTTTGATCCTGACTGTTTGTGAGCTGGATGAAAAGTGGGTCCAAAGCATTTTGCAAAACCTGCGAAGAAAAAGTGCTTCGTAGATAGAAAGGGTTGTTATTGTATCGTATTTCAATCAAGCGTTTCATACGGGCTGAGTTTTTTTTTCTTTTTTTTTCTTTTTTTTCAAATTCCGTTTTGAACAAATTCAGGGGGAAGGCACTGGGGAGTTGGCACAGCAACAAAACAGATCAAGGAAAGGGTTTCATTCAGGTAGCGTGTATCCGGCTGCCTCCCTGGGGGATTTAGCTCCAGCTACTCTCACCGCACCCTTTCCGCAGCGATTCCCCCGGCTCGTTCAAAGGTTTCCCATTTGGTCATGTCAGAAGGGTTTCCATGCTTTAATAGCTGAGGAGTCAAGAAGGCATCGTGCCTATGTGTCCTCTTTCTCTGAGCTTCTCTTTCTGCATTATTAATCCAGCGCTTTCAATGAATTTCAAACAGCGCGCGTAATGCTTTGATGCTGAAGAGAGGGGCTGGGTGGTGGGGTGGGCTGAAGCATCCCTGCAAGCTCGGAGCACAACACACCCGCGTCTTTTGGGAAGAAATGTCTAATTTGAGGCCCGTCTTTGATGCATTTCCGAATAAATATGTAAAAATGAAATGTGCGTGAAGTGAAGCTTGTGAGATACGTGCGTACAACACTGCAGTTTATGTCTGGCTGTCAGGCTAATCAGAACCGTACCTGTTCTCCCCTCACATACGTCTGTCAGGAAAAGGAAAAAAACCTGACGAGCAAACCTGACTTATCGCATTGCTTTGTGGCGCTAAACATTGCAGTCACACCGCTGAGCTCTCTTCCGGCCCCCCTGCAGCTCCAAACAAATATCAGACCCCAGATAAGAGCACAGTTTTGTTCTTCCCTTTTTACTAATCCCAGTTCAAAGAGAAGAGCTGAGTCCCTCCATCAGCCTCTTGTAATGGCCATGAAATGAACTGGTGCCTGCGTTGGAGCTGCAGTGTAGCTGCTCCCTCACAACTAGTGTGGCTCCCATAAAAAAACCCCAGCACCGACTGAGCGAGATGGAGGAGACCAGTCGGCCCATCGCCCTCCGCAAACAAAACTGCCCCCCGAGCTCATCCCGTTGACTGATTGGAGATATAATGTTGATGTAACGATGTAGCACGGTTGCAAAAAGATTGATATTGTGCTACACGCGAAGACCAGCTGTGAAGCCTGTATGGTTGTGATTCAAGCTTTTGCATCATTTAATACTCCCATCGGCCTTTAAGAAGGTTCAAAGGCACGGAAAAAAATAGCTTTATCCATATCTTATAGTTCGATGGTCATCATGTTCCCATTCTTACTACCCACATGAGCTATTTTATGCCTACAGCAGATGATTCATTCATTCCTTAGTCACGTTCCTCTAATCTTAGTTTTGATACCAGGATATACTTCTGTTCATTTGTTCATTTCTCATTATAGTGGAAAACATACATGAAAATGCCATTTGTAGGGCTGAAATGACAGTTTTCTGACTAACTTAGTCAAGCTATCAGATGTGGCTAACAAGTGGGGGTGTGACTCCTAATTATCTTCAGAAACAATTCATTTGAGGATTATTTTCTGACGCTGATAATTAAATCAAACATTTGCTGGTTGTAGCTTCTTCATTGTAAGAAGCCCATGCTTTTCTCTGTCACTTACAACAGTAAATGACAGAGTGAATTTGGCGTATCTGATTGAAAAAATAAAACAAAGAAATGATTGATGCTGATAATCATTGTGTTGATGTAATACCTGTCAAATCATCTCCGCTGTAAAGACAGTTCAGTCCAATGCTGCTTCAGTATCACAATGTGCCTATAACCGCACTTTTTTTTATAAGATTAATAGCCCAGCAAGTAATTTTATGTGTAAAAGATGTATAATCATCTGTACCTAAACCTGCCAACTAGGCTGAATTTGGGGTGTCAGTGAAAATTTTGTGGGGATTTCACTGGGATTTGCAATACAAGGATTCAAGTGGGCAAATTAAAAAATGATAATAAGCTCTTATTTGTATATTATTGAGTATAAAAGGTCTCTTTAAAGCAAAAAAGAAAAGGGAAATAGACTGGGGTAAAAGCGCCAACCTTTCAACTGGGAGCCAACTGCCCCACAGATAATCGCCATAAACCACCATAATAATTTGTGAAGCTTGTGCACTTGGCTCCACTGCTCGGTTGTGTTTACAGCAGTGAGCACAGTGTCTGAAATCTCACCTACCAGTGACCTTGGAGGAAAAACTTGAATCAAATCAACATCGTCTCAACCTAGAAACAAACAAATTCTGACAAACACTTGTGCTTTATGACACATTCCTGCCAGTCGAAATCAGGGCTACAGCCAAGACATTCTAATTACCTTCATCATTTGCCTCGATTTCACCTCGTAATCACAAAATAAACAATTTCAAGACCCTTTTGGCGAGAAGCGGGTGACAGATAGTGGACTAAATTGCCGCTTTATCCAGTGAGACGTCAAAATAACGCCTTTCTTGCTCGCTGGGAGCTTAATGAACTTCTATCTGGTGTTCTGTCTTTCAGTAAGCATTTAACCAGAAGATATATTTGTATTGGTCATTAAGACAATGGTGCTCTAAGTCAACCGTGATGGAAGCACAAATGCAAAAAGTTATCATTGATGGCTGAGTCATTATCGCTAATGATTCAGTAACACTGTTTAGCTGCAGGATTCTGCGTTAAAGAATCGTTTGTTCGTACACTGAAGACTTGGAGCATGTTGTCACATAACTGACAACTGTAAAGTCGTTTTCACCCACGGTAGAAAACACTATGATCAACGAAATTAGAGTTACGAGGTCTCAACATGACATCCGTGCTCCGTGGCAGCATTAGAAACCTTTGAATCACTCCTCTGAGATAACAGCGCCGTGGGTGGAAGCGCTGCTCCGACATGATAACCACGATGTTCTGCGGGGTTTAACAGGTTACAGCTTGGCTTAAATACAAGCCGTGACTCGAGGACCTTTTGTTTATGGCGAGCGTGCTCGGCTCACCGCGGGGGTGATGAGAAACTATGACACCCCCGAGGGCAGCGGAGAGAGGAGGAACCATCACGGCCGAGCGCCTCTGCGGCCCGAGCCAAGTGTAAATTGCAATAACAGCAGCTCGATGAGGGAGATTACTGAGGCGGAAAGGGGCTATCCTCACTCTGCAGATAGACACGCACGTGAAAACACACACCGGTGAGCAAATAAGCACACCTGCGGACACATCAGGACATATACACGCACTGCAAGAGGGAGAAACAAGAAGACAAAGGACCAATCAAGCAGAAGAGAAAAAAGCAGTAATTACATGATGTTGACGAGGGAGATAGAGAGCACCGAGATACATATTGTGCCTCTCATTAATCATTAACAGTCTCAGGAGGACACAAGGTCAACAAACACTGTTTTGGTGTGTGTGTGTGTGTGTGTGTGTGTGTGTGTGTGTGTGTGTTTTCACCTAAAGGCACACAAAAACACACACACACACACACAAACAGCAGAGCTAACTCAAACTCCACAGTGGCTTCATCAGAATTTGAGCCTCCAGGCTTCAATTAGGATACTTCAAGGAGAAAATATATATTATACACACATAAACATATATATACAAGAAAAACAGACACACACACACGTAGGGTGAGTCATGCAGAATAACAGAAGATACAATGTGCATATACTGTAAGCGCATTTGCAACTCAGAGAAATGTAAATATGTTTTTATCACTGATCGGGGCATACATCGAGGGACGGGGAGGGGAGGGAGCGAGGAGGGAGCGAGGAGGGGAGGGAGCGAGGACTTTAAAACCTCCTCCACCTCCTCTCACGCTGCTGGAGAGGAAGCTTTTACTTCCCTCACTCTGAGCCAAACTCGCTTATCTGCCCCGCAGAATAGGATGCTGGAGGCAAGCCGCCTCTTTGCACCCCACGTATGTGTGATTCCTCAGCTCGTCATTAGTCCATGTGTGGAAGAACGTGAGTGGAAATGACATTCACTAAAACCCTCAGCATTAACACCATTTCTGTTTCAGTGGAGGTCAAGATTAATAATGCATCGAAGCCCAGAAATTAAGCCCACCCTCTCAGATGTAACCTTCATGTGGTTACGCCTTAATAATGCAGATCCACACAGACATGGAGCCTTTACATGTGTGTTTGCTGAACAATGTATAAAAGTGAAGACCTGAAGCCAACAATCAATATGAAGAAATTAAGTTTTTACAAAGAAATCTGAGTTTATTGTGAAGAAACAGTTCAAGTTTTGGAAGTGTTTATTCGCTTAATTGAGAAGATGGAAGTGACCATCATGAGACAGGCTGTCCTCGTCAGGCTAACAACCACACAGGTCAGCTGTGAAAGCAGCATATAAATACCCATACTGTTTCTTCTTCTTAATGACTCGCTTGGTTGAATAAAGGTCATACAAATCAATAAAATAAAGTTCAGCAGCGAATTCTAGTTGGTCTAGTAATTATCAGAAAGGAAGACGTCAGGAGAAGAAGTGCAAAGAGCAAGAAAGTCTGGACGTTCACCCAGGACACGGCTGTTCATGCCCAGTGTGAAACCACAACTAAGTGCTCAGAGTTCTTTCAAGTTGGGTCACATACTGTAACATACAGTAGGTATGTTTGTAACTGATTTATTCGGGTTGTCACGTAAAATTTAAATCAAAGGTTTACTGAAATGAGCCTTCTGTTGGGAAACTCCAAATCAAATGCAGCATCAATACAAGGAATCAGTGCCAAGCCAAGATCCACCAACCAACACCTCATAAGCTCGGCAAATTAACATCTTATATCGTCATTTTTGCTCTTTACAAAAAAACGAAGCTGATAAAAGCAGTTACAGCGCCTACGTGTGGGATTATTTTTAAGCGGTGCAGAGGTTTCAGCTCAGAAAACAGCTACTGAAGGAACGTAATGGGAACACAGCCGTAGAGGATTTTGTCGTACGCGAGTGGATGTAGTGTCATCTGAGGTACACTGGGCATGTTGATTGAATGTCTTTGTTGCATTGGCGCCTAGCAACACGTCAGCGTTAGAGACGGCGTGTTTCCAGCGAGAACAGCGGCACGTTTGTATCATTCATGGCGGTTCGCAGCTCTGCTTCCTCGGAGGCGACGCTCAGCGTACGGAGGATGCTGCTCTGCTGAGAGCCTGCACAGCACAACACCGCTTCCCTTCTCATCCTCCGACCTCACTCTGCTCCTGCCTCTTCATCTCTTCAGAAATCAGCCTGCTCCATCCTCACTGTGCAGGCAGTGGGAGTGGGGCGCGAGTGTCTGTGTGCGCTCTTTACTACGAGTGCCTTTGTGTGTCTGTGTTTCTGCGTGCGTGTGTGTGTGTGTGTGTATGCTACAGACCACTCATCTGTATGAGCTCCACTGGCAGTTACATAAACCATACTGTCATACAAGCTACAGGGCATACTGAAACACTGCCAAATCAGTGCTGGGTCAATAACTCCCAACTGCAGATTTTTTTTTTTTGGACTTTCCTTCCTTTTGTTGGGCAGCCAGTACACATCTGGTTGAAAGTGAGGAGGAAGGGGGTGGGTTCATACACTGTTGCAGTGCAGCACAGAGGTCAGTAATTATCATGAAACATAATTACTGACTTTCCGCGGGACCTTTTTCTCTCTGAAAAGACGGACAGCAGTTTGACAGCAGTAATCAGAACATAAATAAAGCTGTCTGAAAGGCTCGACTTTAGGTGGAAGTGTGTCTAAATCCACCGCTGCAGCCTCGACAAGCCGTTCATGCAGTTTGATTTGTCTCATGAGGTCATTTCATAACATTTGTGATGCTTTCCACAGTGTTCTGGGGAATACACATACAGTGGCTTTTAGGGGAATAATGCCATTTTTCCTGTTAATGCCCATGCTGAGTGTAGGTGTGGGAACGACACTGAGATGAAGACAGGTTGGTATCTTTCTCTATCTACGAGTCAAGTGCGGAGATGGTTTTTTATCTCCTCAGCGGAGCCCCGGGGGCAGGCAGAGCGAGTCAGCAGGGGGAGAGGAAGAGACGCTGATTTGCCTGTCACAAACATCAGCTGTTTGACTGTGACTGCCGACGCTGGGACCTTGGCACAGGCTGCCTGGCGGACCGCAAGACGCGGGAACTCAGCTGCACGCTTCCCATTTCCTCCGTGGCAGCCGGGCCTCCCGAGGTGACACTCCCGACGTCGAGGATGATCTGCCTCTCGCACAGACACTTTAATACCAACCGTATTTTTGCAGAGCAGCTGCAGCCGCTGTCGAGCCACCTCCACGCGATGCACACGGCTGTCAGCGCGTGAGACGTGCACTCGGTTGTTTTTGCTTCCTTTGTGTTTTCTGGAGGTTCAGGCTGTAGGTGAAACTATGAGTCTAAGCAAAAAGCAGGCCAGCTGTCATGCAACCAAGGAGCCATCCCCAGATAAGCTGTGATCAAACCGCTCGCACTGACTCACTAACTTCTTTTTCTTCTCTCTCTCTCTTTTTTTTTTTTAAATCTAACATTTTTTTGGAGGGATTTTTGCAGTGCAGCAGTAAAAGTCTCGGCTCGCTTAATGCGGTCGACACCAAGCCAAGAAGTACTAATGCCTTCATGCCCCAGAAAAGCCTGAAATCACAAAATTACAAACAACCTTTAGAATAAAAACTCATTTGTTTTCATCTTAACACAGCTGGTGCTGTGGTTAAAAAAGAAAAAAAAAAAAAAAAACTTTCACAGGAATTTCCATGGAGAAAAGCAATGAGGGACGGAAAGAGGGAGAAGGGAAGGGGGAAGGAACACATTACAGCTCCTCTCCAAATTATTCTTTCAAAGTCCCGTCTGTTACACAACTTAATGAGCCTTGAAATTGGCGAGATTACATTTTTCAGAGTTTCTTTCATTAGTGTGGGTGTCGCCGATCTCTGGGGATTGGTTTTCTCACTTTGGGATTGTAGAGCGCGCTGCCACGGAGCGCGTTGCAGTAATGAAAGGAGCAACAAACTAACCAGCAGGCCAGTAAATAGATGAGGGAGTTCCCTGTGATCAGACGAGGCTTTGGTTCAATCAGCCAGCTGATGTGCAGAAGCTGTGCAGCGGGTTAGAGTCCCTCTCTCTGCAACAGATGTAATCATGTGGTGAGAGGGAGAATCTGTTTCTCCAATTAAATCACAATAAAGGCAATCTGCAGATGAGATGAGAGAAGAAGCATTGCTTTCACAGCAGGTTCCTTTGGTTGAAGGATGTGAGGTGAACCCAACAGACGCCAAGACTTCATTTGATCTAAAGGAACACTTGGTTTGGTTTCTCGCTATCAGTTGGATGAGAAGTAAAATCTGCCGACTTGCACCCCAAAAGCTGGCTCGGGCAGGGTCTTTCTGTGTGGAGCTGCATGTTCTCCCGTGTCTGCGTGGGTTAATCGGTTGCTCCAAATTGTTTGTAGGTCTGAGCTTGAATGGTTGTTTGTTACTATATTATACTGGAAGATTTCTGTAAGACCTGAAGAAATAACAGCTTGTGTGGAATTACAGTGGAAGCTACAGGAAGTGATGCAATTTGTGGTGAGCATCGCAGTTGTGAAGCTGTTTTCAGATGAAGGGCCACTAATTACAGAGGAAACTGTGTGAATAAGGTCCCATTTCTTCAGCAGCATTATTTTGACCTTCATAGTTCTCAACCTTGAAAACAAAACAAAGAGAACTCAAGGTCCACTTTAGAGTTTCTGACCAGCTTCCAGTGACTATGTTCAAAGCTGCTGTCAGTTGAAATCACTGAGGAGTTGCAGACATCCTCTAAATAACAGAAAAGTCTGAACAGCTACAGTTTTGTGAAAACTGAGAAAAACCTCCATCTGCCGATGACGACATGTGCGAACAGGTCGGAAGAAGCGACGTTAGGTGGACTTCTAATTCTTGGCTTAACTGTGCTGTGCACTCATCGAGTCCAATAACACTCTGGTAAATCACGACATGCCGCCTTGGAACTGAATGCAGCCCTGCCCGACCCTTTCTGCGCGCCATCACTGCCTCTCACTCCTCTGCGCTGCTTCAAAAAACTCAGAGTTGGATGTTCTTTTTTTAATCTGGAGCGCTGAAGTTGCTGTCAGATGGCGGTTGCCTGTCTCGTTTTGGCTTCACAGTGTTGTGTGGCAAATTGAAGAATGGCTATTTGCAGCAGATGAGGACGAGAAAAATCAATATTGTGGATACCGAAAGCCTCTTAGTTTGTTAATCTGTAATAGCTGATTCATAAGCATGGCAGGCATAATGCAATGATTGATGTTTTGGCTGTGGCGACTTCGTCTGGCTCAGCAACACTGACCATTTTGAGCACGAGAACTAAGACCCAGAGAGACTGGCTCATTTCGAGACAGGCCGGCTTGCTGGCGGGAGACTACGTTGCTGTGATCCAGTGCCAAACGGCCATCAGCTGCGAGGGGGGTCCACGTGACAAAGAGAGCGCCCGCTATAAGGCAACCCAGAAAACTCTTCAGACTGCTTTTTGTGGGCCAAGCAGCAGGAGAGTAGCTTTGCAAATGAACTTAAAAGAGCAAGGTGCTCAAATTAAGACCCTAATTATGAGGAATGACGAATCTGTCCTCTGCCTGCGATTTCCCACAAGAGACTGTCAGGTCAAAAACATCTCACAGAACCTCTTCTGAGGGAGGAGACAGCCAGATATTTGATGTGATAATAATGTGGGGAATCATAGTTTGGACACCATTCAACTAATAGATCCCCACTCCATGCCCAGTGGATTTACTGAACACAATCTGAAGTGCAATCAAAGGAGACTGGTGGATGAAAATGTAGGCTGAAGAATTGAGAAAATAATATAATTTGCTCATTTGTTTCTGGGGTTATTTTAAGACTTGGCAGCTTGCAGAGTCCAAGAGTTCCCTGCCACACTCGATGGCCATTAAGAATTTAAAAAAGCAGAAGTAGGCCAGAGACAATTCAAGCAGAAAGAACATAAGGCCAAACCGCCTCCTCTTCTTCTCTCTGTTCCTGAAGTGTAGGAGAGAGACAAATGAGTTTCAGCAGGAGGAGAAACTGTAGAAACCACCAGCTCACCATCACGAGCAGAACACGGCGGCTTCACTCCAGCAAATTTGCCTGAAGAGGAAACGACAGAAGGAACTAAAAGCTGCTGGAAACCGTCAAACCGGCCGCTCCAAATTTCCTCCACCTCTTCCTTTTGGAGCTGAAACGACAACCAGATCCAACTATCCAACACAATCTCTGTTTCAATGCCTCCTCATATGTTTGAATGAGGTTCTGGGGCACAGTTCCTCAAAAGCTGCAGTACATTTCCAGTGACATCTGCAGAGGGCATGTGTTTCCTCGCGGCTTGTGACTGCTCAGGCGAGAGGGGTTTGTGACAGAGGTAGAACTGAGGAAAGGCAGTAATAAAAAAATAAAAAAAAAGACCTCTGGGACACGAGGATCCTGCAGAATTCACAAAGAAAGAAAGAGTTTCACTAAGACACAGTTACGGCCCAATAATCACCAGCAATGAACTGATTTTGTGTTGTTTACCTCGCCTTTTGTGACTTAGCGTTTGTAAGGAATGGATCCACAGCTGCGTTGAAATTTCAGCGGCAATGTCCAGGAGCGTAAACAGCCGCATATCCAAATCCATCCAAATCAAATAAGTGTTGAGATGAGATGACAGACGTTCACTGTCGGCTCACGATTTATGTCCGCTTGTCAAGTAAATCCATGTTTCACCTCAGTGCCAGCTGCTGAACAAATCCCCCTCCATTTGCCAGTTTGCCTCATCTTTGTCTTACTTTATAACATCCGAAGAGACATAATGTTAACTTTCAGCAGCCTCTTTTCCTTTTTGTCCGAACGCCTTTGGAAATGAGCACAGCATTTCGGCTCCATTTAGTCCGTAATGGGAAGAAGAGCACGGAACACCATCAATAAGAGCAAAGCTTTTTACCCAAACAGCGCTGCAGAGAGCTGATACAGCTGCCTTGACCTTCAACAGGTCGCGTAAAGATACAGCCCACTACTGAGGGAAACATACCTATACTGAAATCAAATCTGTAGTTTAGCAAAGTCTTTGTCTTTTAGCCAGACACAACGGGCAAAAACATTACTTTTGCCTCCATAACATGTCTTCTTTCAGACTACAATGGAAAAGAAAGCCTTGGAATTCACATTTTTTGTTTTAATTTTAAATTTCTGTTTTGGACAAATGGCAAATTATCCCATTTTTCATTAGATGATGCCTCATTTGCATAGATACGGGGACACTAAGTAGTTTTGGAGAATAAATTCCTTCTCAGAACTTTAATATGTCCAACCATAATAAGGTATTCACTCAAACTCAGAAATATCTATTTTTCCGTAACTGAATAAACAGAAAAAAGGAAACTATGGTCCCCAGAACTGTGTTTGATGCTAGAAAGCTGGTGTAAAAAAGGAAAACAGTATAAAATTGTGTTGTCCTTTTAGTTCCTTAAGTTCACCCTGCCAGCCACGCCTGGATTATAATAAATAAAAACTTAGTAATAAGCGATAGTAAGATAGACCATACAGCTGTATTACCTTGCCTTAAATGTAAATAACAACCAAGCAGATACATTTCATGGTGTTACAAAGTTAAGTGTGCACTCAACTTTTTTAAGATGGAGACACATAGTACAAATCACATTCGATGCCAACCATAGAATTGTTATAACTGGTAACTACAAGTTGAAATTTTAATTGAGTTGATAGTAAGTAAATGATTAATCTGTTTTACAACCCAGTGACGATCCTGGGTCCTCAAGAGTAAGTAGACCCTGTTTAATCTTTACAGGCTTCTAACACAGTAACAAAGCAGACCGGACCTCAGTTTTGGTAACAAATGTCCTGAATAAAAAAAAAAAGTTCAATCTGGAAATCAAACGGCACCACGCTTCATCAGAGAAACAGCATGGTTCAGAAAACTCACCAGCTGTTCTGCACTCAAAGTGTCTGGTCACGGTTGTCAGAGCATCCCAAACCGGAAAAGCAAATTGTCTTTATGACTTAAGCCTCAACATTAGCAGAAAATCTCACTATTAAGCTCCACATCTCCGCTGCAGCATTAAGCCTCGGCATAGAAAAACAGTTTTGAGCTTATTCATTATTCTTGAATACACACAAGTGTAGGTATGACCACAAACATTAAGTTTCACCCTTACTGAATGTTTTGTTCATGCTTCCTTCACCGTCTGAAAACCCAGCGATTACAGCCAAAATACGGGTCAAAACACTTAAGAAAGCTAACATTTGCATCTCATCATTTAACAGCCTTAGTTCGGTTCTTTGCAGTGTTGTTCAGCTCACAGTGGTACATAAGTGTGTTTAGGTTTTTTGCAAGATAGGAAAGCAACTGAAAGAGGGCACTGACTTACTGTACATATACTTTATTATGTTCAGATATAAAAAATGGAACGATGATACCAGTGACACATCATAGTATCTATATTTAATTTGAATTATGTAGTTCTCCTTTTGCTCATTGGCTAATCTCAACCGATTGTAAATAATTCAACACAGAATTGTTGACATCCACACATCATATCCCTACAAGAAAACACGTTCATAACCTACATACAGTGGCAAACATGTCCCAGTGTACAATATCCATCTAAATGTGTTCACATCTAATAACCCACCCATCTTGAACTACATCTTGCAATCAACAATCATCATGTTAACAAAATGTTTATATCATACCAGTAAACAATTTGTCTTTGAAGGCTAACTCCAGAAATCTGAAAAATTAAAGTGTATTTAAAGGTCTTGGGGAGTACTGCTGCATGTGTGAAAACAGTAAAGTGCTTTGTGGCTCCAGATGAAGCTGATATAATCTGATACGTTGCTTCAAGTGATGTCACTCAGTGGCAGAGCTGCATTGTGGGTATAGTAGGCGCCAGGCTTTGAAAAGGCAGAAGAATGTGTGGAATAAAAAGGCGATGTCTCTGGTTCTGCTGTATTAACTTTGATCATTTGTTGTCCACAATGATTCCAACAGTGTTACAGGAGAGAAATGCAGACCAGTGGACAATTTAGGTGTCACACGTAAGTGATGACTAAAGGAATAAAACCTGCTACATATGTGCGTGCCTCTAAAAAAGATTTTTCCATTTGTCCAGATATGTATCCCAGGGGACCCTAAGGTCACAAACCTGTCTCCATAACCTCCTTACTTATTAGATTGGCCTGCAGACCCCTGCAGTCCCTGAAGTGCTATTTCCAGCTTCAGCTCTGTGGAGTGCGATGCTGTAATGATTTTGTGGGAGGTAAATTTGCAGCGTGCAGCAGTAATGTCGCTCCGCTAATTCAGCCCTTCCACGCCCACCCCACTCGTAAGGTGAATGACTGAAACATACACAGCGGCACGCGCACACGCGGTGCACCATTGCTGACATTGCTGGAATGTGTGATTTACATGTCTGTGGTGCACGCACAGAGCAAAGATGACAGTGAGGCCTATTATCATACATTAACACATTTTATGGCTGTCAAACTGTCCTTTCACATCCCAATCTGTTGTGTTACAATTTGAATACTGATGGAGAATCTGAATGCTCCACGCTAATGTACATTTTTTGGTAATTCATCCACTTTTTCATCATTTAAAATTAGTCCTAATTTTTCATCCATGTGAAAAGCAGAAATTTAAAAGAGGATTTCTTTTCCCAATACATGTATTTTAATCCAACAGCGACTCATCCATCAGCTGCTGGATGAGAACAGCTCTGTAAACACCTTCCAAAGCACTTCACCAAAAGAAAAAGGCCATAATAAAGATGTCAATTTATGTTATTGATTGCATCTCAGTCTGTGATGCTGAGGAACAGAGGCTCATCAGCCCTGTGTACACAGCTGCTGGATTTATGGCTGCATAATAATCAGACAACGGCCACACTTGCATTCCAAAAACAGTTTTCATCCCAGTCACTTAACCACCCAGTGTGTAGTACTTCCACTGTGCGTTCGGACCAAGTGATTTATGGCGCTGCGGTTCAGTAAATTGCTATTCACATCTTCCTTGCTGTTGATAAAGATCGTGTTGGTTGATGAAGTGTTTGTTGATTAGACTCACGGGGGAAACTGGACCTGGTATGAATCAACATCAAGATAATAAATATGCTAATTGTTTTAGTTTGATGTCCACTTCACAATGGAAATAATACATTTTGTTTTAGCTGTTTAAAGATGCTTTTAAAGCTTTTAATCACACAGTAAATATACAGTTATTTACTTCTACATGTACTTATGATCCTAAAGTACATTTATATATATATATATATATATATATATATATATATATATATATATATATATATATATATATATATATATATATATAGTTATATATAGTTATATATAGTTATACTAAATTATGACCTGACACAAGTTAGGTTATAACTTACTAATCATATTAAAACTGCTTTTAAATGACATCTGTGGAGGCAACATGGAGCCATAATGCTTAGCGCATAAAGTCCATTGCAGCAGCATGACACGGACTGACAATAATAAGTTATTTCTGCATGTTTACATTTCAGTTCTTTTACAGTACCAAGTGAATTTAACCCTGTGTACAATCAGGTGGAACAACAATCCCCTGCAGACCATCTGCCTGACAGTAAACAGGAATCAACAGAGGAGGTTGTGACCCTGCAGATCTACACAATCCACAAAAGTCCACTAATCCTGCAGAACATGCTCTAAAGCTGCTTAATATTTGAACACAGGGACGGACCAGTCACCGCTGTAGGTTGACCAACATGCAGAGACTATGAAGGAATTATCTTTTGGCTCTCAAATACAAAATGCTGATTTCCACCCTCAGCGTGCATTTCAAGGACTGAGCACGTCATGCTACTCGTGTTAAAACCATGCTCGTGTCAGGTTTTAAATGGGATGGAGCACAAACACTTGAAGTGTTGAAAGGAACAAAAGAGAGAGAAAATGGATGCCATTACTTCCACTGCTTTAGTAAACGTGATGCACCAAACTGCAGCGGACAAAAGCAATTTTGTCTGGAGACGAGTTCAGGAACGGAACTGAGTGAAATTCCACAACTCTCACTCAAACATGTGCCTAACAAGCCTCTCCTTTAACCATAGAGTGCAGATCAGTACAGTACGCTCGCTTTGGTAAGTGAGCAAAGGACTCCCACCTCCTAAAAACGGTAGCCCTATTCAGGGTTGCTGATTTGTGCTGACTATAAATGTGATGACCTCATCGTTACATCCCTGGTCGGGGGGGGTTATTTCAGTCTAAGTACTTAGAGAAATTCCAATCTCTGCTTAAAGTGGATTAAACAGCTTTTTCTGTCAAATTTATGTTTCCTGTCCATGGGCTGTTGAATTCAGCCAAGTTCAAAGGGAGGCAGGGCTATTACAGAGACACGCCTGAATGCTGCGGCTGATTTCTCATTGCAGTCTTCCACATAACCCAGGGCTTTTTTTTAATCATCGAAAACCCCCTAAATCTCCAAAGAAGCTGGTACTTGTAGTAATGATCTGGCAGCTAATCAAGGCTAAGTTTATGCTAATATATAATCAAGCTAATTAGCATTTCTGTCCATTCCCTGATGAGCAAACTTGTTCTAAAATGTTGCAGGACATAAAAAATAAATAAATAAATAACTCGTACGCATACATACAACTTTCCTTACAGTCGCTCATAAACACATCGACTGCATCTGTGCTGGTGCATTAAGCTACAGCGAGCAAGTAACAACGCCCTTTGGTGGCAGTTAGCACGGAGCAGAATATGGATGGGAGGTGCCGAAGCAAGATCAGTAAGATCTAAGAATAGTCTTGAAAGTCTGAACTGCTTCTTCACGCTCCCACCGACACTGACGGGGCTGATGTGACAGCGACAAAAAGGCACATTCTTACAGGAAGCTGCAGAAACCAAAGATTGGCCGCTGACTTATGAGCGTTTTTAGCTTGTAGACGGCTTAGTCATGAGTCAGTGACGGCGGGAAAATAACAGCAGAGTGCAATTTTGTAGTCCGAAAATACTTGTGAGTCAACATGAGTTCAAGTGTCCTTGGAAAATGTTTTCATGAAATGTGCAGTGACTCTCTACAATGTTTTTTTTTTTCAGTGCAGAGCTACTGAATGTGTAGAAAACACACTGGCAACGGTTAAAACCTCCAGCGATGTGTGGACCTGGAAATGCTCATCCTGCTGTCTTTGCGTTAATCCTCCGTAAATTTGTGTTGGGTCTGATTTAAAGTTTCTTTTAAAAGTGCAGTGTCACAGCAGGAGAAGCACAGGTGTGATCAATATCATTAACTGCAGCTGCATTACATTTAAGGCATGCCACTCCTAGCGCTGGCCCACCGGTCAGGCCGTGCTGAGTTCACGTCATATCGTTAATTACTGCAATTACGAACAACCGAGCTGGAAGAAAAGGCTCAGGTCTGCCACTGAGTCGGCGATATTAAGGATTTCTGATGGCGACTTGGTGAAAAGGACCACAGGAAGTGTCAAGAGACTGTTGGGAAGTTGTAAATCAAATTAAATCTTGACTTTGACATTTTTAATACATAAGATGAATATATCTACATAGTTTGTAGAAGGGTTCAGGAGTGTCTCTTTTCATTAAAAAACATTATGACTGTTAAAAATGTTTATTGGTTCCAAAATGATTGTTTTGTTTAAATCTGTGTAAGAATTCTGACAGTCGGCTCCAGCTTCTAACAAGGTTTGTGTGCAAACAGTGTAACACTGTTGGTATCACGTGGTATCTGTGTTTCATACCTAAAATGGCTGATTCCTACAATACCTGCCCAGAACTCTTGGCTTGACATTAACGTTAACTAGTGCAATCAAAGCTTGTCTTGACTGAGAAACTGCTCACGGCAGACATGACTGTGTTCCCAACACTCACTGGTCGATAAACCCGTTTTCTTATTCTTCCCATTCTGTCGACATTATGTAAATGCAGCTTAGCAACATCTGAGCTTTTCCTTTTGTAACACATCAAACTGTGTGCTGTGAAAAGGCCTGCACTGAGAGTGTCTGTGGCATTGTATGTTAACGTCACTGCGTCTGCTTCACACCTCTACACATCATAATGACGCTCTGTAATCTCTGGGAATCACAATCATGTAAAATCTGCGAACACACCAGCAGAGAGAGCGCGGCACGTCAAGCTGCAGCTTCAGACCGCAGAGGCTTGATGTTTAGTAACCGTGTCAGGAGCTTAAACTCTGCTCTGAGTGCAACATAAAAAAGTATTTAAGGGTCTGAGTCAGCCCTTTTCCACCATCTGGAGCACCTGTCTCCACAAGTCTCTCTTGTCAGCTTGCTCATTCCTCCTCGACATGAACGCGCTGACAGAAGTCAGATGCTTCAGGGACTCAGATTGTGCCGCTGGATTCTTGCATTCTTTAAATCTCTTTGTTTAAAGTTGTCGATTTTGCCAAGAGACAGTGAGAGGAGGAGCAAAAGGTAAAAAAAAAAAAATTGGAGATGTCGGGATGAAAACTCTGTAACAGTATTAGCTCAGAGTATTGTAGTTGTTGTGTGTGGGTAGGTGAGGGGGAGAAAGAGGGAGTGGGGGGGGGACAAGGGCAGAGAGTGTGGTGGGGATGAGGGAGGGAGCGCTGCAGTGCTGCTGACCACTGCGAGACTCATCCATCCAGAACATGCTGATGTTCTCGGCTCTGCCTACTGGCTTTAAGTCAACTTTGGAGACTGAATACATTCACGACTTTGATTGAGAACAGCTCCACTTTGCACGGCACTTGACAAAAACACATCAGCTCAGCAGGAAAATCCTCTCACATCCCCTCCACCACCTCCTAATCTTCGCAATTTCACCAGTGCCGTGATAGGTTCTTGCTAAAATTACACCTCTTTTAATCAACAGGAGACGGCAGCTTCTCTTTACTTTGCACATTATTGCCAAACAGAAGGCTCAGGTGAATTTGCTGCCGGTGAGGGATTCAATTATTCACAAGCTGTTTTAGCTCCTGTGGTGTGTGTGCTTGTGTGTGTGTGTGTGTGTGTGTGTGTGTGTGTGTGTGTGTGTGTGTGTGTGTGTGTGTGTGTGTGTGTGTGTGTGTGCACCCTGAATTCATCTTTTATTGAGGCGACCAGTGAATGATTTGTTATAAACAGCTTGCAGGGAAGAAGCGGCCCGTATCTGCCACTGGTCCGTTTGAGGGGCTGACAGAGCTCACGCCCATCAGGCTGCAGGAGTGAACCCAGAAAACTTCAACCTGAAGGCTGCTGCTGGTGTGTTTGGACATGTTTTTACCTTGGTAGCTCTCAGTTTGATGTGAAGGTCTGAGGAGGTTTACAGCTGCTGTCACACACTCCGCAGAGCCAAATGACTTTTAACATCTCAGCCCTCCGACTTATTCTTGTGTTGTGTACACAACTGCATCCATGCACATTATACATTGCACACACATGCCTCTCTACTCATTCAGCAGACACGGCGCAATGTAAGAATGAATTTGGAGTTGTATTTCATGCCACCTGGCCAATATCAGTCAGATATTAATCTCTTATGGCTTTGGTTTTGGTCTCTACTAACTCCTGGGGGAAAATATCAAGAAACATCCATTAAATTTTACTTTATGTCCACCAGCTAATCTGTGGTTTGAAGCATGTCTATTTTCTTTACACTCATCTAATGGAAATGCAAATATATACCCAGGTATACATGCAAAAATAACTGCATTTTAAATGCTCCACTATGAAAAAAGTCCTTGCCTCGGTTACCACTTAACACTGTCCCTCCTACTGTTCTTATGTGGAGTTTCACACACTTATTCTTGAGCACAAATTCAAGGCAAAGTCACTCATGTCCAGTAACTCCTCTTTTCTGGTGTCACAGCAAGCAGTGACCATCACAGTTTGGTTGATTTTCACAAAAATAAATACATCTCTCCTCGAGTACCTTTCAGTATAATTTCCGTTCATACGAGAATGTCAGTACTTGAGGTAAGATGCGTACTGAATTGAACTGGAAGCGAGTTGTGCACATCACCTGCTGCGCGACACAGAGAGGTGTTTGCTGAACATCTTTGATGTCCCACAGTCTGCTGACGGGTGTGAGTATTTCAGATCTGGGTGTCACTTGGATACAGATAAATCTTACGACAGCGTCACTCAACTGACAAGAAATAGAGGAAATATAAAGATCAGAGCACCAGCTCCTTTAAAGACATGCTCAGCTTTGAGGTAATGTTTTGTAAAACAAACCCCCGACTGAGATTTTACAACATGCATGATATTTCTCAGATTAGTGCCATGACTACCCAAACTTAAAACACTGGCGGTGACATTAGCAGAATCCTCTGGGGGAATTCTGTAATGAACTTTAGAGTCTGTGCAGAGTGAAGACTCTCCATTAAAAAGAGCTATTAATATCCTTCTCCCTCCACGTTCAAATGAATGGAGCCGGAACATCTGTGACTGCTGTGGGAAAACGTCACAGCAGTTTTCCATTGCAGGCTGTAACCCCCCTGTGGTCTCAGATCTCTGATGCTAAGTTATTTATACTGAGAGATGGACCAACAGTAATATACAGTATCACTGAGTGGATATCCACCTGAACGGACACGATAGGGCGTATAAATAAAGTATAAAGCATTTCAACAGGCTCACAGTTTCCTTCTAAATCACGCATGGTCAGAGATCGACACAGTAGAGCCAGTTCACTTCTGTCACGATAGGTTTCTAAAGCAGTTCACTGCTCAATTTTCGCCACATTGTGTTCCATATAGTTTGATTCAAGTCACAACTGAACGTGAGCTAGGTCTGAAACATCGTGGTGAAATAGAAATACAGTTATCGCAAATCCACTACTCTGTCTCTTGTGGACACGCTGACGCGCCCTGGTGTTCCCTACGCTGATGCCGCTCGGCGCGCTTTGGCAGAGCAGCTGAACACTGTCTGACTCTCTGGTGAATCATATCCGCGCTGCTGTTTTAAATGTCGGATGAGAAATCTCATCAGTTAAGACAAATCCGTCGACAGCAGCGGCTCGCCCGGCTGTGAAATCTCTCCTTGACGCGGTTCCCCCTCTGCGCATTAGCGCACGGATCGCGCGTAATTTGGTGAATCCCGACGCGTCTTTGTTTCAAAAACATAAAACAGTCCTACCTCGCTCATGGTGGACGGTGGTGTTGAGGTTTTCTCGGCTGCCTCCAGTACGTGAGTTGCGGAGCGGGGGAAGTTTCTGCAACAGTGGTCTTTAACAGAGTGGCTCGCCGCGGACAGAGAAGCTTTATAAAGTGTTAAGCCCAACTCCTCCGTGTCATCACGTCACCAATAAACCAATAGGAACGCCGTGGGCAAATGTGTCTCCCAAGTCACCACCCAACTCCTTCAAATATTCATACGCTGTGTAAGCCCTTTTCATCATGATCAGCCAAACGGGGCTTCTCGCCCCTGTTGATGAACACCAGCACCCAACACTCACACAAATGTGAGCGCTGGGAGGCATTTCATGCACCAGTCATCGTGGCATCAATAGACATTTGTATTTTACTACATGTACTGCTGTCACTCCCACCTTGAGTGTGTTCACTAGTGAGTGGGAGTGAGCTTCCTAACAAAAGTGAAATAATGCCTTTTTGTCTTCCCTTTGAGAAACGGGGATTTGCAGTGTGCCCGCGGTGCTTGATTGTAACACAAATGTCTTCTTTTTAATCTATACTGGCTCCACTATAGTGTGCAAATAAGGTCACTACATTTAATTTAATAGTTATTTTATTTTATGAAATGTGCTGCGAGGCTTGCCTGGCATTCCCCTCAAATTTATGGTAGGATTAATTATATCTAGTAAAGGTTTACTGTGCTATAATAAGCTAATTAGATTTTCTCAGATGAATTCCAAAACAACAGCATGTTAAATTTATTGCATCAGAGAGACTGAGCTTTTTAACTTATTGAAAAGAGCTGGTGATTTTTCAGTGCCTATTTTGAGCGGGCTTGTATAATCCTTTAACTGCATCCATTCACTCCTTCTTCAATCCTTTTGACATCAATTTCACAAATTGAGGTAGCTAATTATCGTTTGTCCCAAATCTATACGTCCATTCGCAGCATTCAATACAAGCGTCAAACTGAGGATTCAAATAGCTATACGACGTCCAGAGGCCAGCCTGCATCCATCTCCTGCACATCTAAATGGAAATGGTTTGAGACGAAGAGAAAAGCAGACCAGCATTCACAAAGCCCTGATGTGGATGCAACGTGAAGGCCGGTCAGCTTCCTTATGGTCTGTCACTGGAGCGCCAGTGAAGTCCCGATGGAGTCCTGATGGATGGGGAGAAGAGGAAACCAATTACAAATGAGGCCTAAGATCTCGGCTGCTCTGACCTGACCTGCGTCTCTCTGGGCGACTGTCAATGCATCTGACATGCTGGAGCAGATTTGCACTGAAAGGGGCTCTGCGGCCTTCCTTCTGCAAAAAACAGTCGTCAAATTCTTCCTTCGGGTAGTTGGAGGGGAAGAAAGTTGTTCTGTTTGGCCAAGTACGGCAGATGGCACTGAGGTTTTTGCAGAAGATTATGAAGTTAGCCGGACACAGCAGAATCTGTGAGGCCGGCAGTGTAGTTATAGGTGGCCTGATGCTGTCAGAGCCCTCACAGTGCTCAGGGCGCCTGCAGCAGGAGGGTTGCTGGTCAGATCGCACGTGAGGAAATGTTTTCAGTAGCTCAATAGAGTCTTTTCACAGAAAACTTATGTGACTGTCGAAGCAGGAAGAGCACAGGTGTGCCCAGTAACATTAATGATTGACCACATTCACACAGCGGCCATTTTCTCAAACGCTCAGGGTTTGGCAGCTCAAATGTTGTGCTGCTGCCTTTTACATTGCAAGACACACATAAATATAATTTCACTGCACCCTGGTTGATCAGTGACTAAAAATACGACAGATAGTGAAAATCTGGAGAGACTTTCAGCCACTTCGTAGCTAATATTACTGTTTGATTTCACTACACAATAGGAAATGTCTGAATTAGTTCAAAAATAGAAACGCACATCTTAGACGCAGAGACATAGACATTTATCTGATTTTGTTTCAGTTATAGTGAAAAAAAGGCTCAGCAGGCTGGAACATGCATCTCCTGGCTCCATGTAAGTGAACATGCAAAAAAGTGGGTGGGTCATTCTGGTGACTGTTTCCCTGACATTTGTATACATTTTGAGTGTAAGGATCTTTAGCTTTACAGAAGCATAGCTCCAAGTGTTCAGACATATGAACAGCTATGAATTAAGAAACTCCTTCAGTGGATCAAGTATCGTTGTAGAACAGGTGCACTGACTGAGAGAACTAATCAGGTGCAATGAGTCCACCCAGTCATTCTTCATTAAGGTATAGCTCCAAGTCCTTCTGGAGAATGTAATGTAGTCAATGTAAACATAACCAAATGTTAAACAGCAGCCTTTAAAAGTCAATGATCAGTTGAAAAGGGAAAGAACACAACTGCTTCTTGTCCACAGGGCAGGCAGCAGTGAAACATTTACGATCAGGCAGCGAGTGGCAGAGAGACTTCAGATGGGTATTTTGGGAGACAGCTGGTGGTCCCACAGGAGACGCTGAGCACCACCTGAAGGCAGGACATGATGTTTAAGTCAGAAGAACAAAGGACTTCCTGTCGTGTACAATGAAGAGGGGGGATGTAAAGTGAACTGTATTGTACACTGGCACTGTGTGTGTGTGTGTGTGTGTGTGTGTGTGTGTGTGTGTGTGTGTGTGTGTGTGTGTGTGTGTGTGTGTGTGAGAGAGAGAGAGAGAGTATTGTAATGGATGTTCAAATTTTCACTTTTATGTTGTTGACAATGTGCTTATGCTGTGACTAGGTTCAGGCACAGAGGAATGATCACGTTTTGGCTTAAAATAGATGGTTTTATTACCAAACACAGCTGGAAAAACGTCCTGACATCAAGTTAAAAATATCCAGCATTGTCAGCTGAAGTGGCCTCTAACAGCAGTCTCCCGCTCGTCTGCTGTCTCATCGCACCACCATCTTTACTCCTCCTGGTAATACGCTCACGTGGATGTAATTCAAACCTAGTAAGACACATATTGCTTAAATGTTTATATCTTACATATGAAATGTTTACATTTGACATGTCTGTTGTTTGCAGAACTATACAGCGCAAAAACTGTGTTCTGCCAACTGGGCTGGTGTGTGTGTGAGTGTGCGTGTGTGTGCAGTTTTCTATCCTACCTGGTAACCACCTGATTAAAATAGCCGTCTGGCTCAAAAACTGTCTCTGATTTGTTGAGTGAGATGTAAACCAGCAGGGCTCTGGATCCAGGATTAACAACCACGACTCTGCCGTCTCTCATATGAGGGCTGTATAGCACATAATGCCCAGTGGACTGTCGCACTGCCATTTCTATAGTGGTTAATGCTCATAAAATATAACTGTTGCTGCTGGGCTAAGATTCAGTGGATGTTTCCTTTAGAGGCCACTTCATCTGTATGTGACATTGCACTTGTCCCCAAAGCAAAATGTTAATTCTGTTTGAACGTCTCCACAGTAAACAGAGGTCAAAGTTCAGCCACAGCCCACAGGAGGTGGTGGCGGTTCAGGGTTGTGATGAAGGACACTTCAGCACAAAGGACTTAATTTTCTATCCTTTTGTTGTACGAGTGCCCTCACTTCACCTCAAGCAATTAATATGATCCTAATATAATACAAAACCTCTCTATACTAAGTGCTTTTACAGTCTAAGCACAGATCGGACTGTATCGTGATCCTCTGCAGTTACAATCAGGGCTGGGTTACATACAGGTATCATCTTAGATTTTAGATATCATTATATCGTGTTACATCAACTTTAGTCTTTTCCAGCTTTTAAAGGCTGTATTACAGTGAAATTATGTAATTTTCTGAACTTAACATACTGTTTAACTTCCAATACTTTTCTTTACACACTTAGTCGTTACTGATGATTATTCATCAAAAATCTCATTAACTTAATAAATAGAGAGTGCCATTAGTCATGTACAATTTCGTCAGCCCCTCCTCATTGACTATAGGTCGTCTGTGAAAGCAGCTTACTACCATCCATATTGTTATTTGCTGTAAGGTGGCGATCTCCAGTGGCTGTAGTAATTATTACTGCACTAAAGGAGGAAGTGAGGTGAAGTAGTGTAAACAGGTGACAGTTGGTATGAACAAGCACAGGACTTCTAAATATCAACATACATTCTGTATCATATCCTTCAAATCCTTTAAAGCCATTTTATCTTAAGGCCATATCACTCGGTTCTAGTTTCAACCAAACTGTGTGCTTTATAATTACATAATGACTTGAAGCTGTTAATATCGTGATGGATTGCATCACGTACGTCACTTTTCCTTTGAGCCTTCTGTTGCGTCTCTTAAGTCTACCACATCCGCTGTGTGAGCTGGTGATGTTGTTCTGTTCTGTTCCCGTCAGGATTACGACTCATGAATTATTCTAAGGTGACACTAAGGTTCTGCTTTGTTGTGCCGAGGATGCTCCTCCCTCACAGAGTTGCACGCAGTCTATCTTTTTTATCCCGTTCATACTCTGCGCTGTGTGTATGCGGAGGTGTTGATGATTTGATGTACACACATATGTAAATGTATGTTAACTAGGCCTTTTGTAGACGTTTGCAGAGAGTTCTCCGAGATTAAAATCATTCTGCTGTTTTTGTTTGGAAGCCCAAAATACACACAGCAAGCTGACGCCGTCTGTCATTTAAAATTCCAGTCTAAAGTTTGCCAGGCAAATATCATTATGTGATGTAATATTGTCTGATATTGCTTCCGCTCTTTTGCACACAACAGCGCCTGCAGCTGAAATGCCTCCTTTTGTTATTTCTATTTATCCTTTGAAATTAATGTTAATATGGGTAGCACCTCATTTTCAAAGGGGTCACAAACTTCAAAATAATATACTACTAAAACTTACACAAGTGGTGCTGTTGGACATTGAGATTGTACTAGAATCAATCTCATCTGTTCCATCTGAAAAAGGGCTCCAGCAGTGATAGACAACATTTGAACTGCTAGAAAATATGTGTTACTTGTGAGTTATCTGACAGCAAAAACATGAAAGTTAACAAGCCTGATGTGTGTTCAGCGATGTTACTCTGCCGTGTCTCCTCCATGAAGCGTCTCTCTCTCTCACACACACACACACACACATACACACACATACAAATGCAGAATCAATCTCTTTATTAAAAGAGACACAGAAAGCTTTTCGACCAGAGACGTTTTTTCCTTTCATCTCTCCCCGTCTGAAGAAGCCCACCTCAGCACAGCAGGTTGATGCACAGAAACAAAGACAGTGACCTGGGTGCCCTTCTTGCTGCGGGGCGATGTGGATATAAATAAACACCTTCACAGAGCCAACTGAGCCTGTATGAAGCATATCCAGAAGTACACAAGTACATCTTCACTTCTTCATGACCACAAGTGTACAAGCTATTGTTTGAAAATATAAAATGTATCATAAACACAACTTCAGCACAGGAAAAGGTGTTTGACATACAATATTTGACTATTCATTTATCCTGATGTAGTAAACACATTTAATACACACTGCTCCGACTGAACATAGTTTTTATTCTGGTCTTAAATGATTACAGAGGGTTATTTAATATTATCTACTGTAGGAATACATGAAAAGTCTGTATCCTTAAATTACAAGGAATCGTAAGAATCAACTGTTTTAAAATATTACTGTATAATTTTCTAACAATCTTGCATGTTAGCTATCACTAAAAACACAATTATCAGTGGAAAGACTCAATTCAGATACTGTTATCAAAGACAGCCCACTTTTCCCATCATGCAATGTGCTGAGTAGATTGATGTTTATGTTCCCAAATGCAAATGTTACTTTTTGTCAGTCTTAATAAAATGTCTGATCAGAATAACCTGGCTTATACTGGCATTCTTCTGTGTACGTTGTTTTAAATGAACATTGCTGACATACGTTTAGTATTTTACTATAATTTTATGGAAACTTTTTATTTGCCAACTTCTGCTGCTTGACATTTTACTGTGTTCCCATCCTTTTTGTACAGCGTTCTTAGTGATGACTTTCTCATTACAACATCATGTCAACAAAAATGCAATTTCAATAATAGGGCTGGCTTTATTCTTTATTTTTTCTTATAATCAACAAATCCCATGGCAGGACAAAAACAATGAAAGCTTCTACTGTCAAGTTTTGTTTGTGCAGACAAAGCCTGTTATAGCTAATTCCTCTGTGCCAAAGAGCTCTATTGTTGTAAAAAGAAGGGGAAAAAAAGATTAAAAACAAAAAAACAAATAACCCTGCACTTGGGAACATATTCTTTCATTACCATGAACATGGATAATGTTGTTTATATTGAGTCAATCACACATGTATACACTGTCTCCATCTAACGTACATTTTTTAGCAGCTTAACACAGTTAGTATAATATTAGTATATCAGTGAATTGTTTTTAAAAGTTCACATCTTCAGTTGTCAGGGGGTTGAATGCTATAGACAGGTTGTCATGGTTTGTAGTTATATCCTCATGTGTCTCGCTCACATGTGTTCCCAGTGTTATGTTTCCCTCCTGTGTTCCTGTGCTCCCCCCACCCACACCTGTCTCACATCAGCCTTGTTACCACCGCCCTGTTCCCGGTGTCTCTCCACCTGCACCTCACCCCCTCGCTAGTTTAGTTGCCTCACTCTTTGTCGGTTCATCTCTTTTCCTGCTAATGTCACACCCGTGTCTCCTGTGCTCCTGTGCCTGTTCCCCAGTTCTTGTGTTATGTTCCTAATTTATACCCCATGATTTTTCTGGTTTGTCCTTAATTTTGAGTAACTTTTGCCTGTTGCTTTGGTTGACAGTTGCCTGCCATTGTATTGCTCACACTTTGGGAGTTTGGATTTTAGACTTGTTTTCAACCTGCCTGCCTCTGTGTGTCTTGAGCCCTTTAGTGTAAACTGTGACACAGGTCGGGAAGTTCCAAAGTATTTAAAGATGGACTAACAATATTGTTGTTTTATTTAATATATATATATATATATATATATATATATATATATATATATATATATATATAAAGCTGGAAGCTCTACAAAAAACAAGTGTGCTGAGACGCTGTAAATGTAAATATATATATATATATATATATATATATATATATATATATATATATATACTATATATATATATATATATATACATACATATATATATATATCAAATACAGGTTTATCCTGCGCAAGACATTTACAGCGTCTCAGCACACTTGTTTTTTGTAGAGCTTCCAGCCCCAACCTCAAGATCTTCATAAGCAGAAGGTACTCCTTCTTATTAAAGATTATTTTGTAAGACTCTGCCTTTGGCACTTAGGAGCATCTACTGATTGAAAAGATGATTTTCATTTTGTATGCTTATTAAAAAAATCCACAGCTTGTATCTGCAGAGAATATATTTTGTCTGAAAACCTTCACTGAGTACCACACACTTGTTCATCTACAGAAAATTCTCTGATTTCATCAAGGTCACATCAGAAAGTAGTGCTTGGTCTTAACCATTCAAAAGTAACAAATAATGTTCTTGCTTTAAAAAATGAAACTCCAAAGTGCAAAAAAACTGTGAAGGTCATTCATGTAGCCCTATCTCAAACATACTGATGACACTTGGCATAAAGCAACCTCACGAATGCTGAGACCTGAAGATTTTTTATGGGTTATGCTCATGGTCAGCATGTAGTGTTACTCATTAAAATTACTTCTGCTTTAATGTGTATGTTACATTTTTCAATTTTGTACTTGCAACGTTATATAGATAGACTAGGTGCTATGTCTGCGGCTACTGGACTTGTTTAAGTTTCTTGAAGACGTTTCACCTCTCATCCATGAGGCTTCTTCAGCTCTTCAGTTACGTGGAAATGTACATTTTGTCCCATTTGGCGCCCCCCCCCCCCCCCCCCCCACAGTTTCTGAGTGCAACACCCATGTCGTGAATACAAATCCCAGGTCTGTAAACTTTTGTCAGATGTAACGTAGGCGCTAACTGCAAGGAAAACTAATTGTGTCATAGCAGTGTTACGTCTTGAAAGCTTGTATGTTGAAGGAAACATGTATGTAACACTGTGAACCTACCTTCTCACTGTAGTTACATAGTGCAGAAACAACTGACAGTGGCACCAGTCACCCTGTAACAAGACACTGTACCATTAACAAGATTTATTTTAAGGTCAAAAAGCTCCAGCACTGATAACACTGCATTGTGGGTAATAATACTGGTTTTGAAAACAGCACTGCCTCTGTGAGAAGAACCTATGAGTTTACATTCAATGCTATTAGTCCACTTTCCTTTTCTTTTTTTAATCAGCTACTGGAAAAGTTTCTGAAGGGTATTGCTCACAGGCAGCAGGATTCGACCTCCCTTGAATCACTGAGCACAATAGACGTACACAGATTTGTCTTGGTGACACTGGCCCAGACTCAGTGACAGCTTACGAAGCTTCACAGTACACACAGTCGGAACAACAGGCGCTGAGTGTAAAGTATAATTCACAGTCACTGTGTACTGCAGGGGACATCACCAGATATATGAAGCATGGCCGAGTGCACAGCACAAATGGGTCCACACACACACACACACACACACACACACACACACACACACACACACACACACACACACACACACACACACACACATTCACCCTGCAGTGGTTTATAGCACTATGTGTTAACGTGCAGTGTGCTATACAATGTGATTTTATCTGCACAGGGAAGTGATTAATCTTCATCATTATGTTATTTCAGACTCCACAGGAGGAAGCTGAGCCCCGATTGCAAACTGCTGCCTGCAGTTAACCTGACCCAAGATATGCATCACCGGCACCATGAAGAAGAACATGCCCATGGCTTTCAATTACACACAGATGATACGGTTGGATTTGACTGGCAACGATAAACAATATCCCTCTCCATTAGCTTTTATATGCACTCAGTCAGTTCATTTAAGCTGGACAACATATCCTCTTTTTCCAGCATTGCAGATGTTGCAGTAGGGATTGGAATCAGCCTGATCTGATTTTGAGAGGATGATGTTTCAGCCTTTAACAAGAGTTTAATTTGTGCAGCAATAATAAATGGATCAAATGTATAAATCTGCAAAAGACGTTCATTACAGACAGACTCTCAACTCCCAGAGTAAAAGTCTTTCTTTTGGAGAAATTGCCAGTTTACAAAATCATTACGAAGGATGAAAGCAAAAAAAACAAGAACATATAATGGTCAAGAATGCAGTGAGATATAAAAATTAGATGAAAAAGAGGGGGAAAGGAAACCAGCCGCCCTCCAGGAAAGTCTCTGTGCTCAGAAGGAGGAGAACAACCGGATCAGGGCTGCCCGGGAGAAGAAGAGTGAGAGGATCAAAGGTGCCTTTGAGAAAGAGTGAAAAGAAGTGAAGGACTAGAACAGCTGGAAATAAGAAGGTACTGAGCTATCGATTATACAAACCATGGGGCAGAAGAAAGTGAATATGAGAACGAGAAAAGCCAGGTTATGAAAACTGGGAAAGGTGCATGCACTGATCTTGGTCAAACTAAGTAAGAGCAGTGATTCAAAGTGAGGAGCTGCATTTGGAGAACAGCAAACTGGAGATGATGAGGAAGATGAAAGCGCGAGATGAGAGATCACACTACTAATCATTCAGAACATTCGGCGTCTGGTTCGCTGCCTCAGCTGCGTTGGAATAATGCTTCTTTGGCCTCAGAAAGTGACTTCAAACTGCTTCAGGACAAGCATTTTGAGAGTGAAATATAAATACATCCTGCCTCTCTTCACAAGAGCAAGAACTTGTGGAGCTCTCACTGATGGAAGGCAAAGAGCAGCAGCGATGGTGGATGTCTGAGGCTGCTGCTCCTGCAGCTCAGACTGGTCAACAGAAGAGTATCCCGAGGAATTCTGCCTCTACATTGTTGCGCAGTGCCAATTTGAGTGCCAATGCTGCAGGAAGTGTGTCCTATAGTTAGCAAGGATGATAGCAAAGGTGTGGAGATCGAGCTGGTGGGTCACTGCAGCCTGCAGTTTGTCTCCTATCTCAGATGTGAAATAAATGTTGGAATTTAGATAAACTTTAGCCACAATCATTCCCTGACCATTCCCAAGTGTGTTAATAGCCTAATCCTGACCACACTTTACCCACTACTTTTATATGAATTGCAACCTGGAACACAGCAGCATTATATCATAAATTGGGGTTTTGATGGTGTGGTGGATGTAGTTTTTTCACAATCAGATTTGCCCCGGATGATTATGTTGCAGGCTACCAACTGAGGTTATACCTTTGGTTGCATGAATCATTTCTACACCAAAATATGTACATTTAAAAAATACAGGAATTCCCCTTCACTCACATCTTGTATAGTGTAACGTACGATACATTTGTTACATAGATAACTTAAATTACATAATTAACATACTTACCTTAACAAAAACTGTGGTTTCTTCATGAACCTCTCTAAACATGACAAAAGTGCAAGCATTTCACGACATTAACTGCGTCCCACTGAAGGTCTGGCACAATGACGGTTTGGTGCAGCTGTTGCTGATACTCTCAAAGGTCATACATGTCATACATCACAGGTGGTTGAGGAGAGTCCCATCACATTTCAAGGTTCTGTTCCATAGGCTTTGTCATTTTAATACAAATATTTTGTTATTCCTTATTTTGTATGTAATGTGTGTCATCTGCACGTACACTATCCCATCAGCACTGGATATTAGAACTGGTGTATTTCAGGCTGGACAGATAAGACAGGAGTCTAATCCGTCCTAACTTTCAGTCTGTTAGCTTGTCTGCGGGCCACGGGCCAAGTCTCAGTACAAAGCTAGAAGGCAGAGAGGCAGCCTCATTCCTCTTGTATCAGGCTGCTCTGTTTGTGAGCCTCGAGCCATTGAATCGCTCGGCACTACATCTCTTGTCTCGGCACGTTTGATTAAAGTACAACAACACGGCCCATTGCAAGTGCAGCGCTCTTGTAATTCTGGTCAGGGATGCCGGGGTGTGCGAGTGCAACGCGATGTTAAAATTGTGCTGCTTCTGCTGAAATAGCACAGACTGATTTATAACGCTCGTAACTAACACCCTAATATTTAATATATGGTGAAGCCGAGGCAAAATTCCTTACTATGTCTTTGCTATCGTTAAGGAGCTTGTCAAACACTGCTTTCCATGCTCAACAAATGTATTTCATTTGGGAAAATCTGCACTGTTTTACAGTGATTGCAGGTTGGCGATACCGCTGTGTGTCTGATTTTGTGGCGCAGGCTGACGAAATCTTTTTTTTTTAAATTATAAACTAGCTCGAAACTGAGGGAACTGTTTACTCCTTCCGCTGTGCATTTAAGCTTTATTACAAACTGCAGCTGTAATATGTGTCATTACTGATTTGTGTGTGTATGTATGCACCTCCCCACACACACACACACTCTCTAAACAAACACAACAGAGCCCAGGGACGTTCTCCTTGTTTTTATGACTATGTTGGCAATTTAATCTAATCCTGTGAGCACGGCCACCACTGGAGAGCCCAGAGACAGGTGCATAATGAAATCTGACACGGGGGGGAACCTGACAGCTCTGCCTGCCTGGAATACTCTCCTCATGATCCATCGCTATTGTCTCTCAGCCTCCTTCCACACTCTTCTTTTCTCCTCCTCTTTATGCCCTTTTACTATAATCCCCTCCTCTGCGGGGCTCTCGAATGCTGCCGAACGCCTCGTCACTGTCCCTTGCTGTGATGCTCCCCGTCTGGGCGAAGCGACATCTGCTGTGGCCATGTCCCTTCATGGTGAAACACTCCTACTCATCAGACTGTGCTGAGCCATTTTAATAATAAGTGCTAGCGGCCGGGCACTGACAGCCACAGAGCCAATCAGCTTCTATTAGCACACAGCTCACTAAAGACAAAGTAGGGTAGAGCTAATGAGAGTCGGACTGTGTGTCTGTGAGAAGAGAACTCTAGCTACACTAGATCAGTAGTGGAAGAAGGTCTTTAAAAAAATAAGAAAGAGAGACTGAATATTATTATTGTTGACCAATATTTGACGTATAATCGCTAAAGTTAAATGAGAAGAGCGATACCACTCGCATGACAGTATAGTGAATATGATTAGCTTAGCTTAGCATAAAGATTGAAATCGGGGGAACAGCTAGCCTGGCTCTCTCCAAAGGTTACACCATGTGTTTTTTTGTTCAATTAAAACAAAAAGCTGTGCTTGACCGTTTCTCCTCTCTGAGAACGTCCTGACATCTTGACTGTGCGGTTCCCAGACAACCTGCAAAAACTTCAGGAAGTTTCTTCACATAATAACCCCAGCTGGGGGCAAATCTTCTGGTTTCAAAAAGAAGGTGTGATTGTAAATAAGCTTAAGAAAAAATTACGCTACTTCCCCTTTGATTTATTACCTCGGTAAACAAATCCCAATGAATTTATGTTCTCAATTGCAAGTCAAGTCTTCCTCAATGTAGTATGATGCACATTTGTAAATTGCGGTGCAGTAAGTTAATGATAAAGCAGGATGCACTTTCAGGCATGGTTGCCCTGGAACTGACAGGTCATTACAATGGCGTGTCATTGGGTTCTCACTTAGATCCAATTAAGATATTCTCTTATCATTCAAATATGGTAATTTATGTCTCAAACAAATGAAGATAATGCCAAACCTGAGGTTTTAAAATGGTTGTCCTCAAACAGTTGGTTACATCGGGACTGGTTTACACTCGATGCAAATTAAGCAAAAAAGATAAAACCCATCAATCAATGAGCTTTAAGCTAACCTTCTCCTAGTGTAAGCTTCGTATTTACTGTTAAAATGTGACGGTGGAGCAACTGTTCCATCCAGATGGCTGATAAAGAAGCAGTGTTCTTCTCAAAAGGTTGAACCCTTTCTGAAAATGGAAGTGTGATGTGGATACTCAGCTGAAGCCATGTCGACATGAAAAAGCAACACTTGGGCATGCATAAATAATATGTGTGCACATGCTTACAGTTTCACTTTTTCACAAATCTGCACACACACACATACACACGCACACACACACACACACACACTCATTCCTCACCCTCCACACTTGCATTTCCCCGACTGTGTGGCTCTCCAGCTGTCATACCCTGTGGGGATCTCCAGCAGAGTACAGACAGTTCATTTCATGTCTCAGCACAGTGCAGTTATTAGTGCCTAATTACTAGCGATGTTGCCAGTCAAAGGAAAGTGATGATAGGCTTTCCACATGTCAGACGCCAGTTGAATGTCTGTCTGACAGAGAGACGGCGATGAATGAACCCACCGACTTGATGTCCTGAGAGTGAATTTAGCGCTCCTTGCCTACTGGTGAGGTCTGGATTCAATTTGTCTTGCCTTTTCTGTGCTGCTGATCAATACCAACTGTATTACAAGTGGAGCGGAGCCAAACCAGTGTGCACTGTCAGCACATGCACATGGACGGATTGGTCTGGGAATATTGGCTTTACTGCTGTTTATTCATATCAGGGAGAAGCACGTTGATAGTAATTGAATCCATCTTAAACCAGTCCCTCTCATCATGTATATCAATAACATATTAAGGATAACTGTATTGTCATTTGATCGCAAAGTCGATACGAGGCTATAGGGAGCTTTGTATGTCTACAACTATACAAGAGGGGATGAAGAGTCTGGAGATGCCTCGTGTAAAGAAGTATAAAAATGAAATAAACAAAGCACTGAGTTCAAAACATGCAAAAGCAATTTTAGAAAATACTTCTAGTCACTTTTTTGGCAAAGGTTATATGAAAATATCATTAACATTCATACCAGTGTGGAAAATGTATAAAGCTACAGTCAGGAGATGTTGGGAAGAGTCAAGTTAACTGTTTCACCATATTTCTAGTCTTTGTGCTAACTAGGCTAACCTCCTGTTGCCAGTGATGGAGTGTAACTACCTACATTTACTGAAATAATGTTCTTTAGTACAATTCTGAAGTACTTCACTAAACTATTTCAATTTTCTGCGACTTTATACTTCCAACCCACTTCATAGGCAAATATTGTTCTTTTACAAGTGAATGACTTTTGTCACTTTGCTTATTGCATACTGCATCCAAGCCAAGGTAAAGCATTTTTCAGATGAGCTTATTTTAATACCAATGGGATTTTAAAACCAGAAATGTGGAAAATGCTGAATATCTAACTCAATAATCATCCCAGAGACACAAGTGAAGAGTGTATCCAGAGGATGAGTGACACCGACAGAGGCGGCAGAAAACTGGGAGCTTATAAATCACAGTAAACAGACATTATCAGGTCTACTGTGTGAGTTAACAGCTTGAGTAATGCATAGAGAATGCAACCAATGAAGCCAACCAATCAGAGGCAGGGTAGGGCGGGTCCCATGAGACCTCAGGTGGGATCCATACTAACCTGTCTGAGTGGCTCTACAAGGCCTTTGTAAACACGTGTTGTTTATAAATGTGCCTTTATAAATAAACCGTCCCGACTATTATTCCATCCATTTGGACCAGAATGCCGACTGCAGGAGGCAAATGTGACTAAATAATTTGCGGAGCACTTTCATGCCAGGAACGTTTAAGCGCCTTTTACATTACAAGGGAGGGGACCACATTTATGGAGCTGTTAAAAGCAGCTGTTCCATTATGCTTAAGTGTTTTTATTGCCTCATGATACTGCACACAAAAGCACGGTGTAAAACCAAAACAGCACAACCAGAGTCCAGAGAAAGCAGTTTTAATGTACAGGAAGAGTTATAGAAGGAAAAACTCCAAGCTGTGAGTGTAAAACTGTCAGGTAAAATCATAGAGTACAGTGACACATCAGAGGGTTTCATGTGGAGGTAAACAAGCACTCTGTTTGGTTTGATGCAGCTTTTACGCTGCCTGGGAGGACAGACACAGTCAGACTGACGATTCTGTGTTTCTTAGGTAACGGCTGTTTCTCTGTTGACTTTCATTTCCTCAACAGAAAGAGCGCAAAATCAAGATGTTCAAGAGCATGCACAAAAGAAGTCAGCTCAGCAGAAGGTGTGCAATCGCGTCGTTTCACGTTTGTCTTCGGCTTGAAAAAGAGAGAGAAGCTGAAGATTCTCCTCCCATTGACTCAATGAGGATGCATTTCAATCCTGAAAGAAAGAACCAGCCAAGTCAGCAGCAACCGACAGAGCGGCCATGATGAGTCAGTGCTTAATTACTACACAGCCAGAAGACCTTGGTTTCCTCCAACTTCCTGATGACATTATTGGAAACTGGTTCTGAAGATGACTTCAAGCTCTACTTTATGAGACATGAAATTGCTGAACGAAGCCTCCTGAACAGGAGTACAAAAGGCTCTGGCAGTGCATGAGGGTACATTACTGATAGCCTATCAATAGCCATTAGCTTGGAAACCTATTAATCATTCCTCGTTCACCCAACTGCCCTGGAGGAGAGAAGAAGAAGACAGAGACGGGCGGAGAGATAAAGAGAGGTCCGTTCGGGGCACAAGACTATGAGGAGACACTTTCGACACTCACAAAGAAAATAAACCAACATGTGAAAAATGGTTCAGTTAAATGGAGATTAAGACCAAATAAACAACACAGATTTTACTGGTTTCTTCTGCGGCTGCATGCAATCAGCGCAAAGGGATCCACATTAACATGACTGCCTCTGTGGCATTAATGAGGGTTCCTGTCTAGATAGGCTTGAATAAAACAGAGGAAATTTATTTCAGGACATAAAAAATAGATGTACAAATATGTCAAAGACAAGAGGTTCTTAATATCAGTTTACAGTTAAGTCTCCCACAATCTGTTCGTTTGTTTTAGGTGTTGGATCTAAAATACGTTTTTAAGAGTTTACAACTGAACTCGCCACTGCTGAGGTCGGCAGTGTAATAGTTCACTTGTTCATCCAGTTCTATCACAAGATATTTGTCCATATATGTAGATATTTGTTCGCTACAGGTTGGATGACTCAGTGGAGTATGATCCACAGAGGGAGTTATAATCTCACATCGTGCTGTGGACTAATGCAGGCTGAGTGTATTAATAACTGAGGTCAATGATGAAGTAAGAACCACTCACCTATAGGTGTTACACATCGTGTTACCATTTTACACAGATTCATCATTCCCTGCCCTGGTGTTTAAACTTGCCTGCCTATCACCCAATGAGACTGGATTTGCCATTTTTTTTGTTTCAGTGTAAAACCCTAAAACACAATATCCAACGAGAACAGTTTATTAATGTAAAATATATAGAGCTTGTCCTCAAGCACATGTTTTTCAGATTCAAGACTGCCAGATGAGCGCAAGCCGTGTGTCGAGGGCTGTTAGGGTGAAAAATTAGCTTAAACAATAAAGGCTGCCACTGCAATATTCCAAACTGCCATCAGTTATGCAGTGAATACATTTGTCATGTTGCTGCCATTGATTGGTGTGTTTCGGTTAAATAGAAGGAGCTGCTCAATTGCCTCCTAATCGCCCAGGGGACATGGTGCAGGATTTGATTTGATCATTCCAGAGAAAAAAAGAAAAGCATATTAATTGAGAGATTGGGAGCGATGGGGTGTCTCCTTCATCTCAATAACAGCGTTTGGGAATCCACAAGTGTTTTATTCACATCTTTGGCGTTAAAACTGGAGATGTAATAAGAAAATGCCATGATGAGAATATAATTAATGAAATTATAAACACATGTAATGACATTCCATTCAATTGCTTTTTTACAGCTTATAGTCGGCGTCAGTCCTCAGAAAAACAGGCCCCCGTGTCTAACACTATGGGCACTGCCGCTCTCAAAGTCTGTGGACGTTTTGTAACAGTTTAAACTTATGTGTAAGTTGTGGAAACATTACATTTCAGGGCATGGTGTCCAGGCAGAGGGTGTACAAGGGGATCATCCAAAATGACAGCTGTGGCATTTGATAAAAAAAAAATGCAGCAGTGGACTAAGCCGCACTAGCATGTTGTGATGAACTGAAAGCCTCTTACAACACCAAACTACATTCTCCACTTGCACATTTTAACCTGACACAGCAGTTCAGGAGCCAACCATGCAACTGATTTGTACAATACTTCCAGGAAGTTACACAGGGATGAAGTGGAGCCCAAATCTGGCTGTTTTCGGACAAACATTTATTCCTCCATGTCAAGCATACAAACACAAAATGACCCTTGAACCTGTTTGCCATACCAATCCAATCACCAGAATAAGTGTTAGATAAGTACGTTCTAAACCACAGATACATTGAAACTAGATTTTTCTTTGTGTTGAAATTGTATGTTTGTTTAGGTTGAATTTTCTACTTCTCTCTTGTCTCTTGCTTATGTTCTGCTTAGGTTTGGGCATAATAACCACCTGGTTAGGGTTTGGAAAACATCATGGCTTGGCATGAAAATACCTTGTTTTGGTCACTACGATCAGGGATGCAGATAGTCAGACATCCTGTGAAAAATGGTCTGTTTTGGTTGCCAGAGAAATATCTCCAAATATCCACAGGTGTCCCTACATATATTCACTGGTGCCGTGGAGGATTCAGGATGTTTGAGGGGCAGGGCCGGAAAAAAATTAGGTTGTGATATATATAGTGAAGAAAAGGCAAGGTTTTTTCCACTGGAAGAACACCCTAGGGGGCACTTTATCTTGTTTTATCTACGATAGGGGCATCCAAGAGGGGACTTTCATGCCATTTTTGTGGACATGGGGCACCAGGGGGGCTGTCAACCTTCCTGAGTCCACCTGGTGTGACTCGAACTGTGGTTGTCCGTTTGCCAGCTTGGTTGGCTTGTAATAAGTCCATCAGCGTCCCTTCCACCTCCCGATTCGCCAGCTGATAAACATACAATCTAAATGTGACACGCCATTTTGGCTGCAAATGTCAACCATTCAGAAAACTTAACATCATATCCTGGCGACTGGGCTGGCCACTCAACACACACGCCCATCTTACAAGGTACTAAATCATTACTGTCAGCACTGAAACCTGTCCATTTGTGCATCTGTTTTTCCATGTCACCGATCAGTGAGATCCATCATCATGTTCCCTCCATGGCATTTTTGCAGGAAAAGCCTGCTTTTACTTCCTGTGAGTGTAAAAGACGCCATTGATTTGTATCCCTCTACTATTTCGAGATGTAAGGCAGATGAGGTGTGGGCGGCTTTCATCCCTGAGCCTGAGGTGAATTCTGTCTAAAAGAGCAGTAAAACACCCTTCATCTCCCCCACCACGCTCCCAAAGATGCCAGCAAATGATCGAAACTACCTTTAACATAAAGATGAAACAAAAGTAGCAAGAAAGTCACGTTGGATGTCTTGCTACAAGAGGGAAGATGTATCTGAGGCCCCTTTGGAAGAACTTCTTTAAATATTCAATATTCAATATTCATACTTGCTCCGAGGTGTGTTACAGGCAAGGGCAACACAGCGAAACATAAAATGACTTTAAGCTTCAAATGTTATTGTTGAGAATATTGCTTTAGTTGGAGGGGAGAACTGGTATGAAAGTAACACGGTGAATAAAAAGAGAATTTATGTCAGCTGTCGGGAAATAAAATGTGTTATTTTAACAATCTTATAATGTTAGATTTAAAAGTTATACTGTTCATTGTTGGATGAAATTGAAAAGTGAAAATGAAAATGCAATAATATGTTTGCAATTAGATATCGACATGAACACAGTCAGACATTTCCAATAAAAACAAGAATAATATAAATAATTTAAGTTTATGGTGTCACATTCATCCTGACTGATGGAGTCTTAAGTAACGGTGTGCATCAATCTTTTTCACATTTGTACAAAGTAGCACCTGATATTAATAAAGAACTTGTAAATTGTTGACCACATCAAAATGTTATTTTGGTCTGTTATCTTTTAAAATGACTTTTATCTGAAAAAGTGTTACTTTCACCCAAGTTCTCCCTTAGGTTGAGTCAGTTCTGTTTCTGTGGAGGTGTTTTAATCAAAGGTATCATTGAAGTTTCCACCTCATTTGCATAAGATGCAATACAAGACTGCAGTAAACTACATCCTAAACAAGGACCGTAGAGTTCAGTCAACACCTCAGTGACACGGTGTCATTAAACAGTAAAGTTTCAGGTAGAATCCATCACAAGCGACTGCATTCTGCTGTACATGGGTTTCTAATTCTCTTGTTTATTTGCACAAGTGCCTGTCCACCACTACTACTTCAGTTTAGCCTTAGTGCACAAGTCAGCTGATTGTAGCAGGGATGCCCAGTGCGTGGCACAGAAGAACAGGCCCTTGTGTTTCTGTGGGAATTGCTTCAGCCGGCGAATGCACAGGTTGTCAGATTGAGCAACGAGTCAGTCCTGCATTTTACGAGAAGTGCTTTCTACCGCGAGAGAGTTGGCACGTAAGTCTTTTTGGGTGCCCATTCAATGACAGCTGGGTATCATTTATAAGGACAGCACTATCAGGGGATGTGGTCCGCAGAAGCGCTGACGTGCTGAACTGCTACCCCCTCACTGCCAACGTCGTTGCCACCTGAGCCCGGCCGTGACAGATGGGCAGGTCAGGACACATGGAAAAAAGAAAGGCCAAAGGAATTTGCAGAGTTTTAGCAATCGCAGTACCTTTAGGAGACACTCGAAGACCTTGCATCCATGAGGGCTTGATCAGGACCAGTGTCAGTTCACCTTCAGAAGAGTGTGAAAAAGAGGGCAGAAATGAATAGAATCATAATTATTTAGTGACAGTCAACACGTTAGTTATTTCCCTACATCAGCACACAAGGTCTATTCAACTGTCCATTCCTGTTGCAACAATACCAAGAGATAAGTTAACTTTTACTAGTGCAACTGACATAACCAAGGTTTCAAATGACTACAAACAAACCTTTAAAAAATGGATGACCATTTGAACACAGCTTCTCCTTAAGTGTTGTAAGTAGCCAAAGTAAAAGTGCTTTAATGAAATAGCAAACAACAGACTTGTCTACAAATCATGCCAGTCAGCAATAGGTCACGGCAGGTCTCAAGGCTTTCATTTTACAATTTACAGGAACACTATCTAACAAAAACATTTTCATATGGTGACAATCACCATCAGAGTCAGTAAATCCTGTTGGTGGTACAAACGTCTGCTGAAGCTGTTAAGTCCTCTAACTGGATAAATTATGTAATAAAACAACAAATGGGACTTAGAGACATAGCGCAGTGACCAGCAACAGCATCTTTTCTGTTTTTCTCTTTCATGTGTGTGGAGAGCAGGACTCAGGACACCCAAAGTTACTGACTTCTGGCAGCCGGTCTGCAAGTGCAAAACATGCAGTAACTAAAAGTTAAGTCAAGACCTAGTTTTTTAAATTCAAGCCACTTTGAAAACAGTTTAGCAGAACATGGTAACACTTAAGCGCCAATTATTTGTTCATTTATTCATTATTGCACAAATAGTTGTTTAAATGTATTACTGTGTCAGGTTTAGAACTGTTTAAAGGATTAGCCAAAAATCAAAATCAAGTCATTATCTACTCACTTTCGTCTGATAAAAAGTTTTAAAGTCCACAAAACATTTCTGGAGCTTCACAGTGCTGCAGCATTCTCCCAAGAAACTGAAGTAGGGTGAGCTGATTAAGACTGAAGTTTCATTTTTGGGCTTTAATAAAAATACTTTTTCTTTGCTCAGTAGCCATCTGTGGTGTTCGAGTGAGCCAATAAATAAAAAAAGAATCCTGTTTGTGTCTATTGATAGACACAAAGTTGGACAATGTTTTTGTGACTCAGTTTGTAGATTCAGAATAATCTAATATGAAGGTGTCATACCAGCATTTTGTAAAATTACATTAGCATTACTTCATTCCACAAAGGAACAGACAGAACTGAGGATATGGCATTCTACTGAATCTCAACCAGATAACAGACGCATAAGATTTTTTTGTGGTAATTACATAAGACTGAATGAGATCTGACATAACACAGTGACTCACGCTATCTGAGTTGAGGTAGAGGGACTGGATAGGACTGGAAATACCTCTGAGTCAGAGGAAATGCTCTGCTCAGTGACCACCGTTGACACCCGCTGCACTGCCCACCAAGGCCCGTTAACCAGCCACAGGGACCCTGCACACAAAACAAGTAACTCTACTGTAATCCATTTTCCTCCCTTTTAAACACTGACCACTGAAAAGCTCTTAGCTGTGCGCTGTGGTAATTAGCCTGTGAAATCACTTGCTGAGTTGCATTAAACAGCTGATAAAGAGCACCCTATGCTAACAAGGTCGTGTCAAGGATTTTAGCTTCAATTGCGGGTAATGGCCCTTGACACATAATACAGTGGCACAGAGTTACTTTTGAAGGCCTTTAATTTAATAGGAGCCCCGTGCCACGATGCTCTTGAAAGCATTAGCTTTCATTAGTGAGAGGACGTGCTAAGTTATTCATCAGTGGCGCTCCACCAGTGCTGGCCCTCGAGAGCCCAAAACAAACACATGAACCACTTCATTTGCCCTGACCAGCGCCAAGAGGGCCAATTTAATTCAAGTCAATCAACACGGCGGCATCCTGAAGCAGCTGCACTTTTATGTGTCTGCTGTGCTTCGGTACATGTTTAGAACGCTGATGGTGAAGTTAGGATTCATGTGCTATTATCATATTCGTGTTGGACGAGGAACAGCAGCATCGTTGTGATCTCGAGTATTCAGTAACGTCAGTGATGAGAGATGACTCTAGCATTAGTTCTCTTGAGGTGAGGAGACTCAATCTATGAACTCACAAAGTCAGCCATGTCATGCAGTTGATTAAAAGAGTCTGTTATTCCATGTTTTGTTTTGTTTTTTTTTAATTGTCCACAAATCCCATGAAAAGACCGAAAACCAAAAACAAATTGATTCTTCTGACAAGTGTTGTCCATCTCTGGGTCATACACCTCACCTGGGAACAGCACACATCTGTGCTCTCATGTTTTATTTGCTCTGCCAGATGTGTCTGGCCTCCATTTCTTTTTCCCCTCCATCCTGGTTTGTGATTAGCCAATCACAACCATTTATCTAATATGGAACAGGTTACATACATGGACTTTATATAGAGACAGAGATGACATTCTGTAAGCCAATGAAGAGAATGTGTAGCAGAGTTTCTTTGAATGAAGAGAGCAAGAAGTGAGTGCATGTCACCAATTTCCACCTAAGTCTGTTTCTGGACAAATTCAGGACAAGAAGCAACCAAGTTGCTGAATCAGGAAAGGCCAGATGTCCGCAGGGTGAGCTGCCCCTCAACAAACACAGAGCTTGGAAAAATGTGAGCTTTCTATTGCAGTCACAGTGCCATCACTCCTGTGAAAACATGACAATGGACAATGCCTCTCACCTCCTCCACAAAACTCTTGACAAGCTTAAGAGCAGCTTCAGCAACAGACTTATGCAACCCCGCTGCCTTAAGGAACGGCACAGGAAGTTGTTCTTACCTGGTGCCATCAGACTCTATAGCGCTCACTCCAAAACAAACAAATCATTTTTGTGCTTTCAATTACTATTACTGCAAATAAAACTGCACCTCATCCTTACTTATCGATACCTCAGCATTTTATTTTATTCACCTCAGTGTTTAATTTTATCTTATTTTATAACCACTTAAGCATTATATTGAATATAGTATTTTATTGTTTTTTGTATTTTGTATCTATCCACCTGTCTATTTGGAAATGTTCAGAGGTGCAGAATAAAGCTATGATGGCACAGAGTATATAAGATTACAAGGTTGTACATTTCTGCTGTGGTTGAACTGTGAAAATCAATCAAACTAACAAATAAATTGCTTACTTGAAAGACTTCCCCCCTGCAGTTTGGTGCAATATTAAGGATTAGATGACACTCTTAACCAGGACAAACATTATTTGGTTTCAGCAAATCCACTCTCCCGAGACCAGAGAGATTCTGGCAGCAAAGACCAGGAGGAGAGACCCCAGAAAGGTGCAGCAGCAGGGTGGTGGGAGGAATGTGACCACTGAAGAGGTCGGTGTGTTTACCGTGGATACAACAGCGCACGATCTGCTATATGAGCACTGCCGTGGGATGTTTGTTATCCAAACCAACCACAAAAAAAAAAGACACGGACACGACCAGAGCTCCACATAATACAGCCACATTAACTCCAGCTACGGACTCATAGTCATGCCCAACCAACGCAAAGAGCAGCGAAAGCAGTTTGATCCTCAATAATGCTTCCTTGCACTTTCCTGTCTGGATGGAAGCTGGCTTTCTACTAGATGCAGCACTGAAATAAGGACATTATATCAACCCTAAAACAGACAAAGCAGTAGGCTGCAACTCATGATGATTTTTTGTTAATGTTAGTGGTGACCTACGACTTAACTAACATAACACTTTGGAGCGTGTTCTGTTGTCACATTAGCTAGCTCAGTGTTAGTCATACGTTTCATTGCCCTGAGTGGTTGCAGGTCTATCCAGTCACATATATAAGGAGTTTGGTCTGTTGCCTTTAAATCAAAAATGAACTGCGAGGTTCTAGACTGACCTGACTGGAACCTGTCTCTGGTCTGGTGATGCCAGGCTGCCACAGACCACAGTTTTTGTCCAAAAACTGGTAAAAACACATCAGTTAACCACATTGTAGTACTGAGTGACATGTTTCCTCATCAGAATGAACACAGGGTTGGTATCTTATTTTGAAATGTTGCGCTCATACACCGCCCTGCTGCTGTAAATATTCACAGGAGGACCAAATAGCTCATCAGCAAGAGACAAGGTAAGAAAACACATAGAGATGGAGGAACAGTGTTGGCTTTGGTCTTTTTACAGCTTTTGTTGACAATAATTCTTCGAAATTCCTCAACTAATGCACAAAGACAAACACAAAGAGGATGCTGTGCCCCTCTAGTTCTAACATATCTGTGAATGTGTGGTTTTGATGTCCTTGCTCTCTTCAGCATCTTCTCTTCCTACTGCAGTTCTCTGTATGGACCGCTAATGGACCCTGACGAACAGGAAGTAGAAAGCAGAATATAACAAGCCACTAGAGAGATCATGCTGCACTCCAGAGAGCCATTAGCCAAAGTTTCCATTTATTTATCCATACAACAACAAAAAAAAAATAGTGCGGTGGCTTCTTGCTAATTGCCAGCAGAAAACTGTTGAGGTAGCTGGGGGAGCTGCACCCTGGCAGTGGGCTTTTCTGTCGTTGTCCCTGACGGTCGCGTTCCACTTGGTAATTTTCTGTGATGCATGCAGGGGGGAAGGAGATACCTGCTGCACTGACAGCAGGTCCCTTGCAGACTGAAGCCCGTTTGCGCATTGACGCAAGAGTCTGGGAGGACGAGTCGCACCGGAGACTGAGCATGTGCGGTGTAACTGTAGTGTCACGCGATGACGCGAGGAGGAGATCAGCTTGTGACAGACAGGAGGGGCAGAGCTGAGTGACAGGGACTCCAGAGGACGGCTACAGTTATGAAGGGTGAAAGTGAGGGACCTTGTTACGGCCTCACTGTTGGCAAGGCAGACACCGCCAGCTCTCTGAGCTTTAGATGCCTCCAAACGATATGAGCCCACCATTTTGTGGAGCGTAACTGACACCCATTGAGTGCCCTAAGTAAGCCCCAGGGAAGGGTAAGGTTAAGCTGGAAAACAAAACACTAAAGCAGGTCATGTAATAGCCCTCTCATTTTGCCCATGTCTTTGTCAGGCCCACTGGAGGAAACCTAATTTATTTAATAGCCTGCCGCTTCAATGCAGGGCATTCGTTGCGAGAAAACAGAAGGCGGCGACGACGAAAGCGTAGCGGGAGGGAGAGAGAGGACAAACACTTTCCTCACATTCACTGGCGAGATGTGATTTCCAAAGTGAAGATCTGTGTCAGCCATCTGGTGAGAGAGAATAGCAGCAAACTGTGTCAGCATGCTATTTTCAATAATGCAAGCATGCATGCTGTCGCCACTTCGTTAACAATTCAAGGGGAGATTTCTGTGAAATGTCAACAATTTGCATTATATTCTATATGTCTTTTATCCAGTTCCTACTAATCTAGTTGTCCTCTCTTTGTCTCTGTCTGAAAATGCCGGAACACAGACAGTGTCAGAAGAAAACAGAGCTTCGCATTTGAAGGGCGGTGTGGTAAGTATTCAGTGTTAAATCCCTGTGAACAGTGGCAACACTGTGGAGGTTTGTGGGACACAAAAGTGTTGTTTTGCGCAACATGTTTCAACCTCATTCAACCCTGTCGCTAGAATAAATGGTTTTGATGACACAAAGATGTTTGTGAAATGTCCCGACATCTCATTAAAAATATCCAGTAGTTTTAGACTTTTTGTTAAACAAAACATATCTTTTATATATTCTGGCGACTGGGCACAGATTTGTGTTCTCAGTGCTTTGTTTCCCTCCTGTGTTCCTGTGCTCCTCCCCCGCCTGATTCCCCTCACACCTGTCTCACATCAGCCTCATCAGCACCGCCCTGTTCCCGGTGTCTCTCCACCTGCACCTCATCCCCTCGTTAGTTTGGTTTGTACTTAAGCTGTTCCCTCTTTTTGTTGATTCGTCTGTTCCCGTCCTTGTGTCAGTCTTGTTGTCATCCTGTATTTATCCATACATATCTCCTGCTCCTGTGCCTGTACCCCATGTTCTTGATTTGCTCCCCGCGGTTTTCTGGGTTGTACGACATTTTGTTGTTCTGTTTCTCTTTGGAGGTTTGTTGTTTGCTTTCCGTTGCCTGCCTTTCCATGGTTTGGACGTCATTCAAGCTCGCTGTTTGTTGTCTCGACCTGCCGGCCTGTTTGCCTGCACTTGGGTCCTCATCATTTCACGAACTGTGACAAATCTATTGTCAGCTTTCAAGGAACAGCCACATTACATTTTCTCGAGAGCAGTTCCCTTCAGGAACAGTCACCCATTCCCAGCTTCTCTCATTGACTCAGATTCCAAGAGCTGCAAACTGTAGCTGCTAGCTAAAGAGTTAACGTTAATTCAGTTCAGTGAAATTGAGGACCACTGGTGTGTTTATTGGAACATGTAAAGAAATGTCTGACATATCCTTTGCTTGAAGTACCTACTTGTACTGACATATATTTTTCCCAGAAAGAGGGGATTGTGCCTCACCTGGGATATATACTTCTGACTGACCACCCCGGTAAGAAGGGTTAAAAACAACTTCTCTGCTGCACTTGATTCTTTATGACATGAAAATACACAACCGCACAACTGAGTTCATTGCAAATGTCTGCATTTGTTTCCCATCACGTTTGCATTTGCAGAGATTTAGTTTTTATGGGCTCTGAGTCGTATTCAGCTAATCAAGGTCGCCGGCAGAGATAAATCAAATCTAAGGCTAAAAGCTCGGAAATGTGCATCAGCCTTCAGTGAAATGAAAGAGTTGTTTCCCATACACCAAAACGCTAGCTGCCGATTGCAGGCTTTGCCGTTTCTTTCAAGGCCTATTCAGCTGAGAGTGGGGGCTGACAGATGATGCAGTAAACACTAATAGAGCCGCAGCACCGCCCAGAAAAAAGACTGTTTACTCATTGGTACAGATTTTAAGTTACATTATCAAACAATAACAATGACCAAATGATCTCACATTCACCTAAAATGTTTTCTGGAAGGCAAAAGAACTAGTGCATGGGTATGAGAGAAGAATTTAAAAGAGGATTTTGACTTTTTTTTTTTCCCAGACACCAGCACTGGGCATGTCATCTTTTAAAAGCACGCCAACTCCTTTCATAACAGCAGTGCTGGTGAAACCATGGAGAGTCTGGAGGATTCATATACCTCCATCTCCACCACTTTGCTCCCCTCCACACTTTACTGTTATAAAATGCAAATATTATGTCACCCACTTCAGGCGGAGATAAATCGGTTATTCCGTGCATTACTGCAGAGAGCCTCACCATCACATCGCTCTCATCGAAGCACCAGTCACATTGTGTTAATTTACACTCCAGTCTCCACCACTGAAATATACTTTATAACCATTTCCTTTCCATGACTGGGAAACTAATTGAGTTTGAGACACGTCTACATATGAAATAGAAAATGAGGCATTTAATGGATCATGGCTTCCCTGAAAACATGTAGTTCTACATGATGGAAAAAGGCTACCTTGGGTTGGCAATGTAGCTGTGTTGTCCTGTATAATGATGTGTTGTTGGAGGAAAAACTATTCTTTTGGATCAAGTAATGATGGTTTTCATTCATTTCAGGTCTGCAAGGGACTGTGGGAAGACAGCGCAGCTCCAGGTAACAGGAAAAATCATGTAGCATCATCTATTCAACACACAAGTTGTCAGAAAAAAGTGATAAAACTGAGAAGATCACCAGGTGATTACTGAGAGGACGAGCCAAGAGTGTAGTCAATATCCAGAGGGTTAAACCAGCTAACAGCTGGCAAAATCTCTAAATAATGTATCAGAAGTTCATGCTGGTTTACAACAACTTGGATGTGTAATTAAAACATTGAGTTTATCAAGTTAATTGCTGACATCTGAGAACATGATGTCTCTGTAAAGGAGTGTGATGGGGCAAGGAACACACGCGCACAGACAATCGTTCAGGTTTTGAATGAAATCCAATGTCAAACCTGTTTTGAAGATTAAACCATGTCAAACGTTAAAATTATCCAAACTGTCGGTTGTTAACATGACCCACAGTTTCCAGACCATCTTCCTGGTTCAACTCTGACCCACTCTGGTCACCTCATTGTGTTCACATCAGTTATCCTGGAAATTCACAGCCATATTGGGTGCAATTTTTAGTTTTAAGTGGTTTTAAGTAGTTTTAAGCTGGCTTGTTTGCAACTTGTCTGATTGTCTGACAGCCTATCTGACAACAATTAACTTAGCAGGTTAATATGTTCATTTATCCAAACCAATGGCATGGAGCTAAAGCTGCAAAAATAAGCCAAGTTGTAATAACATAGAATTGTTTTTTTAAGTGCTCATATGACAGTATACTATACCATAAGTTATATGCCATGTTGGTCTATATTACTACGGCCTGTTCAACCAGTTTAATAATAAGCCAAGCAAATGAAGGAACAGTTTAATCTGTTGAAAATGATTTTATTTATAAAAAAAAAACAACAATCTGTGTCATGGTAAAAAATAAAAAGACAGCTGACATCTTTTAAGGACACATTAAAAGTAAAGATAAAGGTATGACATTATCTTTCAGAATAATTAAACAACATTAGCTCCTAGCTACAAAAATGTGAAACATTACACCACATAACTGCTGGTGAGTGGCCCACCTGTAATGTAAGAGTAAACCATCCTTTTTTGTGACATCAAATGACATTGTAATAAACATATTCAAACTGTGGTGATCCTCCTGACATTGTTGGAGCTTTCCTCTGATAGAGACGCCTGGGTTTGGCTCTCAGACCAGCTGCTGGAGGACACGACATCAGGAACCTGGGGAACACCACCACATTAAGATTTTAGTGACACTACCGCACTGTAGACGGACAACAATCACAAGAAATGGCTACACACAGATTCCTGTCCCGAAAGCTTTCCTGGAAACAATATCTCCAGTATACACGCGGACAATTTTTTGAGGACGAGTGAGATTCAAGTATTACCTTAAAAGCCTCAGAGTAACCATCCTCCCCCTTCAATACCTGCAGAAAAAGTAATCCTGTTACCAAACTCAAAGCTCGTCAAGTCACAGCAGCTCCACATCAGACGAAAGTGTGGAAAGAGGCTGCAAAAACCAGTTCAGAAGAGTGTATTCATTATCAGACACCAGGATATTACACGAGAGATCGATACAGTGTGTTATCCAGAATCAATACGACAATCAATTAGTCAATTACAGGCCAGGCTGGGAAACTCCCCTGAGGTACAATTACCTTGTGGACATTGACAGGCTGGGATCATGTCAGGACAATGACAATATTCTTCTTAATTTGTGTAACAAGATACAACCCAGTGATGATGATGATGGAGACACTTGGCAGTGTTCTGTGAGCGAACAACAGTGCTGATGGCAGTTTGTGGAATCACAACCAACATAACCAAAAAGGATGGTACCCCACGTTCATGCTATATATGCTGTAATGGACGTGCTGAGCTGTCTGACATCAAGCTGGCCTGATGGGAGGCCAGCTGAGGTGCAACAGCCACGCAGCGCCTTCCTCATCAACATGGGAGGAGGTGGCTGAAGCTCCAGCTACACAATGAATGGCTGATTTATTCAGCTCCAATTGATCTGTTTCTCTCTCTCTCTCTCTCTCTCTCTCTCTCTCTCTCTCTCTCTCTCTCTCTCTCTCTTTTTCTATCTTACTTTGGTAAAAGTGGCAAAGTCCATCGTGCGACCAGCTTCTATGAACAGCTCATTGTAAACTGCATCTGTAGGGTGAGAAACAACATTTTAGCCTGATCCAACCTCGCAGCCCCTCTCTGACCAGCTACAACTCTGGACATGACGCAGAGCTCAGATAGGTAGCAGGTTTTGCGACTTAGTGGCTCAGAAATTAAGAAATGAAACAATAATTATGATGGTCTTCATTTAGCATTATGAGTTTTTATAATCTGACTTACCCCTGCAGTCAATAGAGTAGTTTAAACATGCCGTTTGTCAGTTGTCTGTAGCCTTAAATGTTACATTGTGAATAGTGTTATAACAGTCAAACAGCTCCACAGTAGTTTAGAAGTTAACAACTATCAAGGTGAACTACATGTAAGTCTCTCACCTGTTGGGCCCTCACTAGTGTACCCTGGGTTGAACTGCCCCCCTGTTGCCTCAGCAACCGAGCCTCCCCCACTCCCTGATTGGCTGAACCTGCAAATGCCCAAGCGGACGGTCCAATGGAAAAGATAACCTTTAGCTGAGATACGGCAGAGCCACTTTGTCAGAGGCTACGCTGTTGTGCACAGACAATTTTCTTTTCGCACAAAGCTGCAGTAAATCAGGGTGCCTCTGCATTGTTTTTATCGTAAACTGCTTTGACAGATAAAAAATGAACATCATCATCATTTTTCACCGCATTTTATTAGACCCAACCAAAGTGCTCAACTCCCACTTCAATGTGCTCAATGGAAAAGCTGTAAAACGTATTTCAGCTGCACAGAAAATGCTGACAAATATATAACGTCATATATCTGCTTCTTAAATGAGCGACCTACAATTTGAATCTTAATTAAGTTGTTACAAAATGGAATGACTATTTAATGCATGTAATTTCAAATTCATGTCTTCAATTTTCTCTTATAATGAGGAACAATAAAAGCCCATTCATTCGTTGTATGTATTAACCGAGATTGGTGCTGAGTCTTCACATCAGCTTATGTAAAGTATGAACGGAGCTCGGTGCAGCCGGGACTGTGCATCTCTGCTTCTTTCACAGATTTGTTGCAGCCATTTTCACCCCACAGCCGATCTTGTGTTTGTTATTTTAAAAGGGGAGGAAAATCCAACGTTATTTCATTGTTTAAAAGTTGCCTCATAGAGCAAAGAGAGTCCAGAAAAAAAAGAGCTCTTAAATCTTACCATATTGCCTCCTTTGTGCTCGATTCTGAAAGCAAAACAAAAAAAAAAAGGAGGCATCAAGTTTACAGAACTATTATGAGCTATCAGCCGCTAACTTTATTATACTCACGGCATTGGCCAGCGTGCTCGCTCGCTGCATCCACAGCACCATGAAAGCTGTAAATGTCCCGCCGTTTATTGGTTTTGGGGACTGCACTAATATCATAGCCTGCAGTCAGTTTGCAATTCAACGCTGAAAGCCGGAGCTGAGTGTTAATGAGTTTTGCAACACGGCTTCATGGTTTGTCTTTGCCAAAGGTCCTCCTGGCCACGGCGAAAAAACACAACAATATAACAATGGTGCAGATGGCGCTTGCCTCAGGAGAGATATAAACTGTTCCTTTTTTACAGGGAGAGAAATTGCCTTTGTCATTATATTTTAAATCCCCGCTGTCATGCCGGCCAAAGTCTTTGAGGGTGACAATATTGGATCACTTTATTTTTTCCCCCCCAATAATTACAAAGCAAACATTACTCCCTATTGAGGTGGATTACTCGGAGAAGAGCTTAGTGACTTGGAGGCATGCCACAGCCCCTAACATGTGAAACATCCTCGCGAAGTCGATTTAACGTGCACAGGGATGTTACGTCAGAGGCGTCAGGCTGGAGCAAGGACAATGGGGCAAGGTATCAGACGTTTCAGGTACAGAATCAGCTGCCGGAGGAGAAAGGTCACACCTGCTTTATGATAATCCCTCAGCTCCAAAGCATCTCCCTGATTTGCAATGGTCCAGAATCAGTCGCGGGGATTAGACTGACTTCTAAATGTGTGACTCAGGGCTACTTTTTGTTATCGCACACAAACAGGCCTCCTCCGCCTCCTTGTGCTATAAAACAACAGCCCCCTCTCGGAGATGACACTCCAGAAACATCTCGGCAACATCCCTCAATCCTGGCCAGACTGGTTTTTTTTGTTGTTTTTTTTATAACGGCGTCGCACCACTGTACTTCCTCGACTTGCCGCGGTAATGACCTCTCTGTTTGGAGAGGTGACAAGTAGTGCAGCCACATCACAGATACTCTGAGTCAGGGTAGAAGCTCTGAATGAATTGGAGTATTACTGTCTCACTGTGTGGTGGTTTCAAACCCTTGTCAATGTAGAATTTCCTGAGCCAGGCAAGTTGGTAGGACCTTAGCAGCCATCATTTGAGAAAAAAAAAAATTCAACCTGCCTCTCTTGAAGGTCCAGTGTTTAAGATGTAACTGCAAACTGCTGCTCACGTTATAGCTATATTTGCCTGTTGTTAGCGTATTAGCTAATTAGCTCAGTTAGCCGCAAAACAGGAAATAATTGTGTTTCCCAAAACGTGGACCCGTTCCTTTGAATCTACATGGGTAATCTGTGTGCAGACGTTTAATTTGACACTGTGTTACGGGGGGTATGTTCAGTCGCACACACTGACTCATCTGGCAGGAATCAGGTATGAGTCAGGGTCTCATGTTCCCCAAGGTGCAATTTCTGTCAGTGTATCAACAGCTGTAATCCTTTTCGCAAACAGGTTGATACCCTGTCCAAGGTCGCCATGTTCCCACGGAACAACTGTCAACTCATCTGCACATCACAGTGGCCTTTATCAGACCTGCCCACTGCTACTGAGAGGGTTGAGATATAAACCCGGGACCAGGAAATGATTGCTTTATTTATCCAAGGGAGACTCACTATAATTGGCAATTTTTTTAAATCGATTTTCCTGCAACACCTCTTAACACCTTTGTTAAATCACATCTACCAGTAATGGGAAGACCACCAGTTGAATTAAAGTGGAATTACTGTTACTGGGCTTGTATTTAACAGAGAACATCACTAGAAGGTTCAATAGAACAAAGTTCAAAGTTGATGATTTTTAGCAACAAACAAATAATGGAAATTACAAAACAAAGTGATCAAATAAGGACGCATTATGGTTCGGTTCTTCATGAACTTACCATCCACTGTGAATGGCTCCATAAATGTCAGGAAACACTAACAGCATTGCACTGAGTGATGGATGTGACGACCTCAGTAAAAATTTAACTGTGTTGAAGTTATATTACAGTCCCAACTGAAATCACATTTATCATCCCCTTTTTAATGTCAGAGTGTTTTTTGCTTTTTTTTTTTTTTTTGATAGCAGAGCTGTCAGGCTGAGCCCCAGCAGGGGAGCTATAAGCTGCGGGTAGATGGTGATTTGTTAGCACTTTCACTTATATGAAGGGTCAAGATATGCTTGAACAGAGCTGGCTCAAACGGCATGTGGTCCGACCGCATCGTACATAGAAAGTGTTGATAGTTTTTCCGAATGGCCGCGCTGACAGGCGGAGTGAAAAGCAGGTCGTCATAGACAACATACACGACAGATAACAGTGCACATTTCAGATTGTCTCTCCGTAAAACTTTCATAATGTTGCCTTTAGCTGATCATTAAGCGACAGAAATAGTCGTCGTGCGCCGACTGAAAATAGATCAAACCTTGGCATCCTTTCACACCTCCGCACAATTCACCAAATCGGCATGACGTAGGTGTAAATGTTAAATCTTTGGTCAGGGGTGGACACAGGCCCACCCCAATCCAACATTTGAAAAATAAGCGATTTCATTGTCTCCATTCAAACAAATTCATCTACATAGACAAACAACCAATGGCATTCTGAATGAAAAGACAGGAGGTGCAGTTGTGAAATAAAAACATAACATAAAAAGTAAATTAATTTTGTCGAAGACAAGCACAGGACAGATGAGAATGCTGTAGCAGAAAAAGAATCATGTAACTTGATTTCAGTTGGCGTTAAAAACTATTGAATAAAGTTACTCTCATTGCAGGGACAGAGGGTGTCTTCACACATTCACAGCATTTAACTGGTGAAATGTCTTGCTCGAGGGCCCCTCTGCAGTAGCTGTTAAGGGTGAGGATTAATAGTCGTGTCTCCCTCCTGTTCGAATTGTCCCAGTTGTTCTGTTGTTTAAACCTCCAACCCTGCAGTCACACACACACACACACCTCTCTAACCTTTGTGCTGCCGCCGTTTCCTGAGAAGAAACGCTTTCTGCTGACAACTAATGTTCCACCTTTGTCAGAAAAAATATTACGTGCCCTTGGTGAAGGCCGGCCTGGGGCAGCGCCAAGTGGCAGCATGTAACCGCCCATCTTCTTCATTATACTTTAATCACACTTTCTGTACGGAAGAGGCGTAGGGGGGAGGAGGTGACAGGGTGTTTTCACCTGGAGCAATTTAAGTAAGAAAAAAGTGCCTACTTGCTTGTCGTCTTTGTCTGTAGCAGAGGACGGCGGCGATGCAGAGCAGGAGGAGCAGCAAAAGAGCAGCGAGGAGGGCAGTTACAGCCAGCAGGACAGTGCAGTCATCTCCATCCTGCACCACCTCTGCAACTGAAGAGAAGGTCACATTAGTGTTTTTGGTGGAAAAAAAATGCTGAAGCAGTGTTGTTACTTTGCAATTCAATTACAGATTTGCAGACAGAGTGTAAAGAAAGCCGTGTTTAATTTCCTGATTTAAATTTGAAGCGGCTGGCACGAGGGTGTTTGCTGAGGGATGCGGCTCTGAGTGGATTTCAAGAAAATGTTACAACTACAAATGGAACATTTGCGAAGATGATAACAGAGCGGTGTTTGTATTCTGAAGCTGTGGGCCTTAAGAGAGGTTTGCAACCTCAGCTCTACTTCAGCGCCCGTGATGCAAACTCATGCAGCGTTGATCTGGCAGCTCCTTCCCCTCCTCTTCTGTAATAATGCTCAGCGATGATTCACAGGTTTCCCAAAAGAGAACGGACAGAAAAAGTGGAAAGACGAGAATGAAACACAGAGAGAAAGACAGATTTCAAAAAAAAAAAAAAAAAGAGCGACGGAAATGTAGCGACAGAGATGTAAAGTGTTGTTTAATGCACCGGCTGTGTTCTCTCACCCACTGTCAGACGGACGCTGCTGTTCAGTGGTCTGGTGAGGGCAGACACGGAGGCCAGACAAACCACATGAGAGCTCTTTGCTGCCGTTACACTGTGGAAGCTGGTCACAGTGAAGAGGTCTTTCCCTGACTCTTCAATGCTGATGTTGTATTCACTCTGGCTCACCTCCGCGCCAATCCCCAGAGAGAGAGACAGAATTAGTATTTTTTATGTTCTGCTTACTAATTGGGTAGTTCATGATGTCCCGTGATGGGATTTCTGCTGAGGTTTCTCTGTAAATACTCAAAACAGAACTGTATTTAAAGGCACAGCTGACCCAAAAGCTGACCCGAGGACACTCAGCTTGTTAAGACAACAGATCTGTAGATGTGGTCACGCTTCGGATCGCTCCATTCAGCAGCAGACTGGTGTGGCTGCATCTTGACTGCAGTTTACTGGTTTTGTTGTCCCAGTCGTCTGAATAAAATGTTGGCATTGTACATTTCTCCAAACCGTGGACATATTAAAGTCATCATGAAACTTTTTGACTTTAAAACAACAGTCCCTTTGAGTGCATAGTTTCTTGTAATACGGTGAATGGTGTCACTGTCACACTATACTATACTATATATTTGTAGCTACATCCTTCATCCCAGAGCAGGGATCTGTATGTACAACAGTGGTGTTGCACTCAGAAACTGTAGGGAGCGCCAAATCGTACAAAATGCCAATTTCAATGTGAATGTTTCATATCTATCATATAAATATTTCTACATTAATAGTCACACCCCATTAGGATTATATATACATGAGCTGACTTCCAGTTCGAAAGGAATGGAGATGGTGGCAGTGTTGCAGCTAGGCGAGAAGTCTGCCAAGCCAGAGAGCATTCTGTTCAAGAGGCATTTCAGCATTCGAAAGCATGAAACCAGTGGATATTTTTATGGGGCTGCAGTGAACCACTTAAGCCAAAACAGGATTTTCCTCACCTTAAACAGGTGTTTTTTGTGCCTGAACCTAACCAGCAAAAGCAGCATGAGCATAAGTACAGCATCGTCACAAAATAAAACTGAATTAAAGAAATGAAAACTTGCAACATATCTGTGGTTTGCCAACCTTTTTGGGAGATTATGTTGTAATAGCACTTGGTTTATGGTACGTAGCACCAAACAATTAGTTTCAACCCTCTGCACATAGAAAGTGGGGCTCTGTCTTCTTGAAAATGGTCACAAATGGCCTGGAGCAGGATGAACTATTGTTAGGTCTTGACTTCACTCATAGTTCATCCAACTTCTCTTGTCATTATCCTAAAGGGTCTTGAGAAGTCTTTAGGGCCCCTTCCCTTTTCAGGCTCTGCACAGGCACAATATTGGAGCCTGTACTGCTTTTTGCAAGGGTCTGTTCATATTTTTTTTGTTTTTTGTTTTTTTTCCGCCTTTTATGGATGCAGCAAAGGGCCGCAGGTCAGACACCAATCCAGGGCCTCTGTACATGGGACGTCTACTCTACCAGCTGAGCTAGAAGCTAGTGGGTGCCCCAAGACTGTACAAATTTGCCCTTTGTGCTTCTTGTAATCCTATAATCCAAATCCACCTGAGTGCTTTGTGCTTTACTGACACACAGGTAATAGTAAGTAAGTCATGGGCTTTGATGAGTGTTCTGATTTAAAAAAAAAAAAAAAAAAAGCTTTGCAAAGCTCTAAAAAATGACATATAAATGACATATAAATATAACAAGGATGTGTGTACTTACCAGTTTGTCACCCACTTGCCATTGTAAACTGGGCTCAGGGTACCATCCTGCTGCCTGGCATTCAAACAGGGCCGACTCCCCCTTCAAAACCAGCTTGTTGTCCCCAAAGACTTTAACGTTGCCCTTTTCTGCAATCATAAGAAAGTCATTCTAATGTTATTTATGTGTCTGTACGCATGTATATAAACTTCTGCATAATTTGGCACATGCATGAGAGTGCATAAGTTTATGAATACCGAAAAACATGGCCAGAAATCAATGAATTTCATCAACAGTACCCTTTTAAAATTCATGTAGTCGCGTGCCCAACGACGAGCATCACTTACAAAAGATGGATTCCATTCGTCCCGGGTGATTGATCGCGTGTCTCAAAGTCTCAATTGCCTGACAAACGCTTCTCCTCTTTTCCCCTTCATCTCCTTCCCTGCCAGCCAAATAAGCCACTTAAGGCCCGGGGAGATACAGTATCTCATATGTGAAGTCTATTGTCTGACAGAATGAAAGTCGGTGGATGCAACCCACAATTGCTATAGACAGAAAGATAATTACAGAAGCTCCCGTGCTTTGTCTAAACGAATGACATGTCTGTGTTGATTTAGGTTCAAATCCTCAGATGTTTTGTGTGCATTACTGGCTGTCCCTTCCCTCCGAGGGATTTTATCTGATGCCTGATTTGGTGTCATAAGCATCGTGCCATCCCATTTTAAAAGCGACCTGTTCCGACAACTGACTCCAGCTGCTTTTTGAGAGAGCCTCGGCACCATAAACGAATAAAGGTTGGCGAGGAACCAGCAGCCTCATTCGCACTGACTGATGAGGGGCTCTGGGCGATCACGGCTGATTGATACATCTGAACGGAGAAAGGGACGACATCAGCACTCCGGCCCACCGCTCCAGTCTAAGTGATCCCTGAAATAAGGTTTCGTAAGGTTCGTTAATCACTGTAGGGAAACTCTGAAGACTTTGGGCTGCTGTGTCAGGTCGCGTGAGGCGGGGAGTCCTCAGTTCAACTCTAATTCTAGAGATTTTTCAGCAGGGTTCCTCGGAGGGGAAATTGCTTTGAGGGCAGCGTTTAAAGACTTGTACGTGACTGTGTGCAAGATTGGAGTTACACATACAGCATATAACACATGCACTGTATGTGTGGGTGTGAATTTATTCCAGCGAGATGGGTCCTCTGCCTCTATAGGCCAGTCATCGCATGCATTTCCATTCTCCTCTGCAGCTCCGGCCTCCACTGCAGATCCTGCTAGAACTCTCCGCCGCATGCAGCCATATTGATTCGCTCGAGGTTCGTGCGGCCGCGCTGCATTTGTGTGCGAGTGAGGGCGAGAAATGAGCAGAGAGGGAGCAGCGAATGCAAGCAGCGGGAGTGTTTGCTCATGTTTACATCATCTTCATATTGGACAATTAAAGCAGGGAGTGTGGATGATAGCGTACAGAGTCAAGCAGCGCTCCGCAGATTTGTGGCCCCATTCCAACAGTATATTTGGAGCTGCAGTACACAAATCACAGGCAGAGTTGCTGACTGTTAACGGGGCGTGCCAGCATGCACAATTAATTCAAAGGCTGTGTCAGGCCATAGTGATCCTCTGCATCGAGACCGGAGGGCCTGATTCACCATACACTACTGTTAATGGCTGCATATGTCAGTGGGGATTTGTGGTACTGGCAGCTATGGAGGTTCTTCTCCATAATATATTGGAGGCGACGGGTCATTGGTTTTGTTTCCTCTTGCTTTTTTGCAGAGGGGATGTTTCCACGCTGTTCTTTTTTTTTTTTTTTTTTTTTTTTTAGCTGAGCTCTCAGTTCAGTTTGTTGGGACTCTATATGCAAATAAGATGAACGATAAGGTCAAAAGAAGCACAGGTCTGAGGCACGCTGGTTCCATGTGAGCACAAACGTGTCAGTTATTATTATGATAATTTATGGCATTTTTCATCAAGCAAGAGGACATATGGAAAAAAATACTGTAGTGCTGTGGTCCCTTCTTTCCATCCCCAAAAGAGTCACATAACCCTCACTTCAGCGCAAAGACAGAAAGACTGCATATACATCATTTTTACCTCTAATAATTTATTATTGGAGGGAAGGACTTATCATTTTGTTGCATTCCCTAATTTGTGTGAAATTGTGGATACTTTTCCTTTTTAATTTTAGCACGTACTACAGCTGTCCCTACAATGTACATAACACTATGCCTTCATCTTCATCCCGGTCTGTAGTGCAAAATATGTTGTGAAAATTGAAAGTAAGTGATTTAGAAAGCGGGACAGAGCTATCTATCTGTGCTCTGTCAGCAGCTCCATCAATGTGGTGTGTGTGTGTGTGTGTGTGTGTGTGTGTGTGTGTGTGTGTGTGTGTGTGTGTGTGCGCGCGTGTGTGTGTGTGTGTGTGTGTGTGTGTGTGTGTGTGTGTGTGTGTGTGTGTGTGTGTGTGTGTGAGAGACCACCCGAAACCACATGACCACAACAACAACCCTGCTCTGAGTGTGGATGTATATGATTGATTTTTCATGTTCATGCCTACCTTATTCAGATGTTGTTTGGAATTTGTTTCATGGCCCTGATGAAGGCCACAAGTGACATGTGTCAGTCTAATCATAAAGTTCCTCTACACCACAAGTGTTTCTAGAGCTTGTGATGTTCAGAATTGCAACAATAGTCAGGATGTGACCGGATGAAAAGCCCAGTCGCCAGAAGAAAATAATGGCATTTTTATGATGGTTGACGCTGCAGTGCTCCCCAGTGTGAGATAATAACACCATCAAAACTGCTGTGGACTAGTGATTCTTATCAAATCTTGTCTCTTAACTATCCCAAATGTGCCGCCCGCTCCTCACGTGGCATCGGCATAAAAAAATATACAGTGAATGAGGAGAGGAGAGGAGATTGGCTGTAAATCTGCTCTACTCTGCTGCCTGGTCTGACTGGCGTGGAGTTCAGCGCCTTACAGCTGGTATTTATATCTGAGGGCCAATCAATTCCTATCCCCAACCACCACCCGCACTGTCATCAACAATGTCACAGAGACCATCAAACATGCCTGGGCAACTCTACTCCTCCACACGGTCCCAGATGATTTCCCACCTGTGATATACAGCCCTATTGATCACTCAGGTGCCGGTGGAAGGGACTCTGAAAACTTTCGTCCACGTTTAAAAACATTTAAACAAAGGCACTTAATTAGGACAGAAACCTTGAACACTGGGCCACAAAGCTCCGTTTTTTTTGTCGCTGACCCTTTGATTTTTTTTTTGTGTGAGCAGACTAAGCAGTGTGTGGGTGGGCAGAACGAAAGCAGCCACACAACTTTTGCTTAGTCCTTTCAATTACCTCTCTTTTACCGATGCTTTTTGCCTCGCCAAGGTTAAATTCAGTGTGTTTCTGCACTCTCTCACACTGCAATCGCTGCAATTGAGGCTTGCCATCTGCTTGGTTTCCTTTGCTGTTTTGTACGTGTGTGTGTGCGCGTGCAGACTCTTGCTTGCAAGAAAACGAGTATCCCTGAGAGGAGCTGGCTACACAAAAAGCCTTTGAAATTCTCTGCAGCAGAAATAAACAGTTCCTCGCTGCCTTCCTGCCACAGTGTTCAAGGTAACACACATGCACATAGTAGCTCCTCCGAGTCTCTCTCACACAGGAACATACTGTTACATTTCAACTTACAGACCTTGTACAGACAGGCTTGCTGTTCTCCTATCAATGTCCTGGAGGTTACAGGTCACTTCTCCCCGGTGTTGCCTCTCTATGTTTTTCAGGCTGAACACCCAGTCTCCCGGTGAGTCAGGGCTTTCCTTAGCAGACACATCAGGGTTGGCAACAGGCAGGACCCCAGTGTCGTTGTGGATGGTAAGAACCGGTATCTGGTTCAGCTGCCACGTCATAACGGCCCACTGGATGTTGGTGGTGCTGCAGGTGAACTGGGCCTCTTCACCTCGCAGGACGGTTAGTTCTTCAGGTGACAGCTTCATCTCAGCTCCAACTTCTAAAAGTCCAAACAGAGACACATAAAACAAGTCCTTCCATCTTGAACTGGAAAGTGTGCATATTCGCTTTCTTGTTTGAAAAGACACCAATCTCATGTCTGGCTATGGAGCCAGCAGCACATTACTGGAAACAGGGAAACAGCTAGCTTGATTTTGTCTAAAGGTAACATAATCTGCCTACTAGCAGACTAAGTATACTAAGTATCTCATGATATCTCATTTGTTTAATCCATACAAAACTCTAAATCCAGATTTGGTTTTTGCGATATGTGCTGTTTTTTGTTTTTTTTTTTCAGATTGCAGCGGCTTCCTGTTGACAAACAACCACCAGTGTGTATTTTCTCAAAAAATTGAACTATTCCTTCAACACCTTATAATACCAAGAATATTACAACACACACAATTTCACTATTGACTTTATTGGAAAAATCCCTCTAGTTATCTAAGTCAGGGGGGCCAGAGGGGGCCATAACAGACAGTTCGGTGTATCACTTTTAAAAAAAAATTGGCAGAACATTCAAGACGTGTAGAGAATGAGTACGAAAGAAAGAAAGAAAGAAAGAAAGAAAGAAAGAAAGAAAGAAAGAAAGAAGCCTTAGAGGGATAAAGAGACAAAGAAAGAGAATGACAGCAACAACTCCCCAAATCTGTTTCTTAGTGTGGCTGTCCAGATGGAGATGGTGATTTGGCTGGGTGCATGGATGAGGGCAAATAGGATTTAGGGAGGAACTACCGACAGAATAACTAGACTGTAAATTATTCCGTAGCTGTCAGCAAAGGGCCACAGCATCATTCTGCAGGTTAAACATTTAACGCTAACCTGCAGTATTTGATAAAGCTACGAGGATTACATGAGGCCTAAAATAGAAGAACAGACACTGTGAGGAAACATTCATAAGCACCGGTGCTCCAACTGTTGGGGCCTATTCTACAGTTACTCTGTAAACAAAACACACACACACACACACACTGAGGCACATCACTGCGCACGTCCTCAGTCGAATTCCAGCGTATCTTTGTGGCCCTCTACCTCTGACAAATGAAGGAGAAAAGGAATTAATATTAATGGCGAACCGTGAAAAATGAAATAACAGGTTTACACCACAGTACTCACGGTGATGGATAACTTGTTTGTGGGGAGCTAACTGCGTTACCATCTACAGCCAGCATGAGGAGTCATAAATTATGCATCCGTTGAGGAAATTGGGTCTGAGTGATATCTAGGCCAGCCTATACAGCTATTTCTTTTCATTGCAATCACAGAATGGCAGGCTAATGAGCATAATTTGTGCGTGCACCTACTGGGACCATGATCCAGTGACTCTGAAGTCCCCTGACCACTGGCTACATCTTACTGTTAACTAGATAGGCAGCCATTTTGAAGGAAATTAATTATAAAGTGCAGATACATCATTAGGGCCTCTAATTAGGTTGTCTGCGGGGTTTAATCTGAAGGGTGCCGCTATTAAGCACACGGCAGGATTGGATGTGGCCGTGAATACCAGCACATAAGCGGGCTCTGTGACACATCTCCGATCAAACAAGCTGCTGTTTGCTTTGAGCCGAGCTCTCACCTTGAATCATGCACGACAGCAGGAACGCTAGCAGAGAAAGGATGTCCATGTTTGGTCAGTTAGTCCAGTCAATCCATTGTTTAACTCTGAATGCACCTGAAACAAAAAGAATTGATGTTGAGCTGTAGGTCAGCCACAATCTAAACTGAAATTTCTGAACAACTACAGGATGGAGTGACATGAAAAAGCATATCACATGTCCGTGAGGCACACCCTGACTTCTGCTCAAGTGCCACCAGCAGATGTGTGATTCAAAATTAAAGATGTGGACAAATAGGGTGGATTTCTGTGACACTAGGTACAGACAGCCTCTTTAAGTTTAAGGTGAGCGGAGGTTGTAGTAGGTCAGTGTATTACCTGCCGCTGTACCTGCCACACACCATATTAGGATACACATACAGCTGCGCTTGTGCGTAGGAAAATGCACGGAAAGCACCAAAAATGTTCTGAATACAGCGTACACTTGAACGGATATAAATATTTTTCAGGTGGGACTTGTTTCATTTGGTTAAATTACATCTTGCTGCTGGTTGGGTTTACAGCAGTACAGTGTTCTGCTTCCTGCCGGCACAACTCGCTTCTTCTCCACACAGGGGGAGAGTGGACAGCCACTCTACTGCAGACTACTGACTGCCTCACACAACTCCACATCAAAAGACCCAAACTATCCCTTTAACTCTGTCTTCAGGTCAAAAATGTAAAATTAGTCCATTACTTGCGGCTCACAAAACACCTGCAAAACCGGTGACATGCTATTTATTAAATGTTAGCGTGACGTATTTGTGAGGAGTGAGCTGCACACAATTAAATTTGTGGTTTCACTACATTTTGCAGTAGCTTCTTGCAGGTAGTTCAACTTCATTTTTTTTATACATAGTGATTCACATAGTTATCATTTAAACTATCGAAACTACAAAAAAAAGTTTTTTTCTGGCATGTGACTTTCTCTATTATTTTATTGTATTATTTATGTAAAACTTCTTTCAGTATGAAGTAATTGGTATGCTTTCAAAGTAGTTTCCCCAACACTGCTAACATGCGGAACAGGCATGGTTGAGGTCTTGTTAAAAGAAAAAAAACATAACATGTAATAATTTCCTGCATCTTGTATAAAAGACATCTTGTATGGAAGACCCTCCCATTGTAATCTCGACTTTACCTGATTATACTACCAGCTGCTGGGAAAGTTTTTCCAAAGGAAAAGAAACAACAGTCAATAAAGCTAGAGTTTGTAAGAGTGAAATTAATTCTTATTTTATCAATTCTGGGCTGAATCAGCATTGTGCGCTCAAAGCATTTCTACACAATGTTAAACTCAGGATTTACTGACAATCAAATGAAAGCAATAATGCAATAAAGTCTAACCAACCTGTCGAGACAAAGCAGGATACAGTAAATGTAACAGATCTTGAATAAATGTTTGCATGCTCACCTGTTACCTCCATGAGAGAAACTCTAGGATCATTTTACCTCTGATGGTATTTCAGTCACATTGCAACAGTTTTGGTTTAAATTCATCCAGGTGCGGGTGTGATCAGAGACACAGTTTCCCAGCATAATCACTGAGATCTTGTGTATACTGTAAGTGGTCTAACCTGCAGTGCAGCACCTGTCTCTCCACTATTTCTTTCACACGCAGCTGAGTGCAGCATCCCCTGAGTAGATGAAGTCCAAGCTAAGTAAACAATAAGAAATATAAATTCTGTAACCTTGTTTGTCTGACTCACCTCAGCCCGTTGTCTCTGTGGATCAGCAGCTAGTGGTCACCAACAGACACACGCAAACACAGTGGAGTCATGTCAACGATACTGCTTATTCCTCGTGCTTGGTGCTCAGCCATGTCACCCAAAACTGTCCTGTTTAAATATTACCAAACTCAGTGGGAACTTTGCCCCGTGCTGCACACAGATGTAAATATACAGAGTGACTCAGACCGCGAACAATGACCCCTTGTGATGCCCCAGCTCCCAAGGGCCTTACAGGAAGACCTCCGCCCTCTTCAAATGAATGGATCTGGACACACTTGTGATGTATCTGTATGATAAACAGGGCAGATGTACAGTATGATGTATGGCAGAGGGATGACATGCTTTGATATTGTTAGCTATGCCCGCAGTGTCCGATTGGTCCCACTTTGATTCAGACTGACATATCTCCACAACTTTTTGATGGTTAGTCATAAGAATGTACACATTCATGCTCCCCAGAGGATTAATGCCACTGCCTGCAACACCAACATGGCATTTGACATTATTGGCTTATCGTGAAGTCTGGTACGGAAACATCATGCTTCGACAACAATCTATTTATGTGACTTTGGTGGTCCCCTGACTTTTTCCCTCTTGTGTCTCCATGAGGTTGACATTTGCAGTTTTAATGAAATGTCACCGCAACTATGGATCACCATTAAATTGTCGCCCATGGAATAAATTGTGATACCTGATCTACTGAGTTTTTATCTAGCGCCATCATGGGCTTCCCTGCTGGTACCTGAAATCCTTAAAAGTTTGTGAATTTTTCGGAAAAAAGCAACAGCTTTACATCTTTTGTAAAAAAAAAAAAAATAATAAATACATGAAAGAAAGAAAGAAAGAAAAGAAAAGATACAAATAGGCATAGTTCAATGTTTCTTTATTGTCTGTGAGCCTCTTTAAAGCTTGCTTATTCTCGTTATATATACTGAAAAAACTGAGTTTTTTGTAATTAACCTTGATCTGTGTCTATGCCATGCTGGGTCCTTAACTTTGAGGGAAGCAGACCTGGAAAGTCCTTGTGAAGTCCTTGAATTTGATGTTTAAGAAGGTGTGAGAGCCCTGCATCACCAGGTCAAAATATCCTTGTTTGCTCCTTTGGAAAATAACCAACTTCCTGCAATAATGCCATCAGCCCTCTAAATTTACAGTGGTATGCTGCACATGATACTTTGTGGTGCTCATGGCATTCACACGGAAATCTTTAGGTGGATTCTAGTAAGCAGTGTTGTCATACTTAATTTATCCTGTACTTGTCCTGCAATTGTCTTTGTTATGGTACTTCAGTATAGTATCAAAAGTAGAGGTAAAATTACATTGCACATATTTACATGTATGTAGTATATAGTGTATATTATAGGTTGATCAATTGCCAGCCTTGCTGATTACTAGATCCAATATTCACATTTTTTAAAAATTATCAGTATCATCTTCATCATCTTTTCATCCAATAAATGTATTTTAAAATGCGCTGCTTTGGGGTGCCGTTTAGCTCAGCTGGTAGAGCGGGCGTCCCATGTACAGAGGCTTTGTCTTCGCTGCAGCAAGAAAATGGGCACCTCAAAAATGTGTATAGTACTTGAGTAAATGTACTTTTACATTTTACTATCTTGCTTTGGCATCATATTAAAAGTACTGAATTGTACATGTAAAATTAAGCCTCAGCTGCAGCCTACTTTATGTTTAGTGCCAATTAGCATATGCTAGTATACTAACAATCTGAAATAAGATGGTGAACATGGTAGACAGTATACCTGCTACATATCAACAAATTACCGTTGCCACTGTGAGGAGAATAATGTTGGCATTTAGCTGAAAGCATCTCTAATAAGGACAGCCTAACAAAAATGCTTGCAGGGCTGCAGACTCCTCCTATTTTTTGAAGAATGTTTGGCTATTCATGGTGAATAATGTGTTTTTTCATCTTGGGAAAGAGGATCATTTTTGCGCAGTGACTTGACTTTCAGATTTAACCAGGAGTAGGTTTAAATGTCTTGTTTCTTTTTCTCAATAACTGTAAAGTGGTCCTGTGTACATGACACCTTATTATATATTTAGCATGTTCACAACACTTCCATGGCTCTGTAAAGTACTTACAGTAAATGCCGTGTCTAATGGTTATAGTGTATGTCCCCCTCCGCCTCTCACCAAGATCTCCTGGGACGCAGCTTTTGGTTTTATTTTCCTGTTTGCCCAGACTGCACAATGGTGCATTGATCTATAAATATGGCAACAAAAGAGTTACAAATAAAGCAAAATAAAAGGGTTAGTTTTTTTTACCGGTCTACTTTATTGCATTTTCCATTGCATCCAAGTCTTAGTCACATGTTTCACTCTTCATTCAACAAAGTGCATTGATTAGACAGCAGTATCGGCAGGAGTAATTGTAGTGGCGGTGGAGTTCGTTTGCAGTCTGGCAGTATGTGCATATTTTCTCCCTCACGTGGCTGTTAGAAGTCTTAGGTTGCATTTGTACATTCAGTTGGAAGAATAGAAAGAGTCATCGAGGCACAACATTGGTGAGACTACTGCGATAAAAGGACAGAACACTCACTAAAGCGTGAGTTATAAACCTTTGGATGTGAGGCCACAAGCGAAGGTATGCCAAGGTAAAGTTTCTCTGAAAAGGTCACTGCCTCTTTGTGTTAGGAAACGAGAATCTCTAGGAGCAAAACATGAGAAATAAGTCTGAGTTTAACAAAATAACTGTTTTGCATTTTACAAAAGCTACTCATTAAAAACAAACACCACTGGGCTACTCTGCGCATTTTCAGTACAGTATGTCTCTACTAGCAAAATATAAAAATTAAGTCAACATTGCAGTCAAAAGAAAAAGGGATGGGGTGGGAGGGGGGTCTTTTCAGTTCAGACGTTGCCTTCAAGCACATGAAGGACGGTTTCCAGTGGGATCCAGTGCGGCCTTGGGAAGGGGCTGTCTGACGTGGCTGAGGGGGGTCAAGCGTCAGGGGTCAGGAAGGGACAGAGCAGGAGGCTCCTTCGGGCTGAAACACAATGCAAGCAGATGAAAAGAAAGAAGGAAAAAAAAAATGAGGTCACACATTCTCCAGTCGTCTGTGGTGGCTGAGGCTGCCACCACCACCTCTACGCCTGTGCCACCCAGTGTGCCCGCTCCTTCCGGAGGCACATCTGAAGCTCACTTAGCAGCTTCCTCTAATAAGGCGTGACAGGGGCTCGCAGGGGTTGGGAGACAGCTCAGAGAGGAGGGAGACGAGCGCCGCCATTCCTTCCAAGAGCCTGCTCTGCTCTGCGGCTCCTCGTGCACCGGGTCATAACATACAGACGCCCGACGTGCAGAGGGGGGCTAAAAGCTTTGAAGATTAGGATTATCATTATCATCATTGCCGTCACTGCTACAGCCTCGGAGGGGCAGACAAAAAGGGGAATTGTGGGATGTTTTTGTTATGGCTCCAGATGATCCCCAGGCAGTGTGTGTGCTCACTGAAGCTGTTTGCAGATGGAGACAGCGGTGGCAGCCCCTTGTAAACAGGCTGCCGCATTATTTTGTTTTCCTCCGGCTGAACACCTTTACAGTGCATAAAAGTAAAAAAAACAAAACTCCATACAAACACCCATAACTCTCACACTTAACGGCAAGAACATTACATTGCAGTGGCGACTACAATGCTGCTCCACAGGTGCAGTATTGCCTGAGAGAGGTTGAGTAATCGTGTTATTATCCTTTGTTTGATAGCAGGGTCAAAGGGAGACACAAGAGTAAAACTCTGCTCTTAATATGAGTTTTTCTTTTTTAAATAATCCAGTTACATAAAAGCCAAACATAAAAGCAGCACCGATGGGACCTGCTCATGCTGTGATAGTATGTGCTACCAATTCATTTTATGTGTTGCTGCCCTCCAGTGGTAGAACAAAAGGAGTAAAAGAAGTGGTGGAGACGAGTTTTACCTGGATATCAGTAAGCCAACATCGCTGACGTCGCCTGGCTTTAACTACTCCGCCTCTTCCTCCTGTTGGAAGAAATAATCCCATCTTAACAACAAGTACTCACATTAAAACAATTAAGAGTTGACAGCGGTAGAAAATCCTCTACAATGTATTCAAATCTGTGTGTTTGTGTAGAACTGTTATGTGATGTTACAAAATGTCAGTGTTTGTAGAGAGATTCAGTCAAACCGGGTGCAGTGTATGTTGTTCATGTCAGCGACTCGGGTCAGATCCCACTGGGCGGGGGAGCTTAAAGCTGAGTGTATTTAGGAAAAAAGATTACAGTTTGGATCTGCTTAGTTTGTTGCGTAAATAAAAGCAATGATGATCCCCCTGACAGATGGTGTAAAAAAAAAAAAAAAGAAAGAAAAAGACAGCTTTCCTCTCTTTTCAAAACAGTTATCTCTTACTTGCTCTCCACCGAGCCTTCTCACTCCAGTACAATCAGTGGTCACAAGCTCTGATTTATCAAGATGATCTTATGGTGTGTTCATCTTGTTAAAAAGGGTGTAAGACAACATTTTCTGCGGGTCAGATGAGACCAAATGGATGTCACTCTTAACTGCGGTAATACTACCTGTGTTTCTTCCACGTCTTCCTCCTCTTCCTTGGATGTGTTTTTAAAAAAAAGAAAGAGAGAGAGAGAGAGAGAGAGAGAGAGAGAGAGAGAGAGAGAGAGAGAGAGAGAGAGAGAGAGAGAGAGAGAAGGGGGTTGTGTGAGGCCGTGGTCCATGTGGCGGGGAGGTGAGAGGACTTCACATGTTAGTGGTTGCAGTGAGGGCGGGATAAAGACGGAGAAGAAGTAACCCAAGAGACGTGCGGATGGTTGCAGGGATGGCAGAGATGAGAGCAACTGAGGAAACTAATGACCTAAAGATTTCTGTGTATCCTGAGACGACCTAAACGAGACAAGAGCGGTGCTTAAGACGGTGCACCGTACAAGACGTGTTCTGTTCGGGTGTAATCACTCAAGCTGCAGTGGCTGAGGACAGTTTAATGACTGCCCTCTTGGAGTAAACAACACACTCACCGAGGGACAAAGGGAGTTTACACCGTTATCTATAATTAGATGCCACAATCACTCGATTCCATCCTGTCATACAACTTAAGATAATGAGCAACAAACACTATCACACAAACCTATGGAGGACTGACACAGACACAATGAGGAATAAATAACTTATTACATAAAAGTAGTAATATGCCATTAAATGCAACAAAAACAAAATATTACCCAAAATGTTATTGTTCAAATGTTTGAATTGGCTTTTAAATGCAAAAACAAAACTACATACAATCGAGCTTTGCCAACATCCATGTCATGTGAAAAAAAAAGAAAACAACAATAAAATAAAGGTCACAAATCATACTGAGCTAATATTTAAAATGAATAAAGCTTATGTTAATATATTAAATGAAACATAAACTGATTTCAATTTGCTTTTGTACGTATTTATCTTCCTATTAATTACCTTATTAATTTACTTTCCCCTTTAATTTCATTCCTATATATATATATATATATATATATATATATATATATATATATATATATATATATATATATATATGTATGTATATATACACACAATTAAAATACAATAACTACAATTCATTAATTAAATGTTAACTTAAATGAGGAAGTAAATAAATAGGTGATTTAATACAAAGATAAATTACCACAGAAGCTAATCAAAACAGAATTATACATTTATGTCAAATTTTCTAAATAAATTAATGCCTACATTTTTTCAAATATAATTCTATTCTGTTTCATGGCATATTAATTTATGTGTTTATTCACAGACATATTTTTGATTTGGTCTGTTTTAGTCCTCCATACAAATCTGATGTGACGCATCTATTTTCTATGTGTTTTTTCACGTAGTGTTGCACAGTATCAAGACGTGCTCCATCTCATCTATCTTCTTTGGAACTTGTCACATCCTCTTTGCTTCAGAGCACTCTTGGTACAAACAAACAAAAGCCATGACTTCTTTTAAAAAAAGAGAACGACAAAGACGTGTCCCCCTGTCAAGTCAGAGTGTCCCCTCTCCGTGCAATAACATCGCCAAACTGAAAACACGCCCAAGTTACGTTCATGTGCACACAGGCAGAGTCAAAGAACACATCCAAACTTTCCACCTGCTCTGAAGGCATCAGAACAGAACGGTCAGAGTGACCTGGCAGACTCAGAGAAAATGCATGAATGAACACTGTTTATGCAACACTGAAATACCATGTGGTGCCGTCATTTTATTGATGCTCATCGCTAAAAATCAGAGCTCAGTCACAACCCCACATTATGCATGGCACACAACTGCCAACTGGGAGCCACAATGGAAAGGTTTGCATCAACGTGTGCGTAAAGTCTTCGTATGCAGTCAGATCATGCATAAGTCCCACCATGACCCACACCATGCACAACATGGACGGAGAGCTACAATCCAAATATACCTCTTGAACTTCAGCCTCTTCTTCTTCCTATGCAAGATGAAACCATGTCGTGTTAAGTACGTGAATGTCAGAAAAACATATATACATTGCCTGATGCAGAATCACATTTTCGTTACCACACTAAATCCACCTGAGGTTTAAGTAAAGTATTGTCGCATTGTTCATGCTGCACACCGTCGGGCATCTCTATTGAAAAGAAGTCCATGCAGCACACAGAGAGAGAGGAAAGAGGAAAGGACAGAGAAAACCTCTACAGTCTATTAAGCCTAAAAAACACAAGGCACCACAGACCACAGGAGCTACCTCGCTGCCGTGTTCGTCTTGCTCCTGCAACAAAGGTGGGACAACGACAAAAAAAAAAGATGGGAAGGTAGAGAGGAAGGTAGGCGAAGCGAAGCAAAGCAGCGACAGATACAAGATAGAATATCAGGCAGAGGCTGGAATGTCTCGGAGAAGTAGAGCACCTTTCACACAGCACTTAGAGCAGGGTTGTTTTACTCCAACTAACTTTAGGCTTCACAGTGTTTCATTCGAAAGCCGTCCTGATTAGAGGTCTGGTTAAGTGTGAACTCTGTAATAGAAGTTAACCCCAATTTGAGCGATGCTGTGTCAAAAGTCACTGAATTGATCATATCGATGATGTGCAGTGTGACAATCTGTGTGTGAGCAGAATCGTGGCACAATGACGTCCGGGGTCTTCAGGTATGTTCCCTGACAGTCAATGCCCAGAGCAAGAAAAATCACTGTTCCCTCATTTGGACTGTGACAGCTGGAGAGTGTGAGGACACTGTGTCGAGAGATTTTAGTGAGTAAATCAAAGTGAAACTGTAAAAGTTAGTGAGTCAGGTGGACATTACATCGTGTGTGTGTGTGTGTTTGTGCCTGTTTGTAAAGCAAACTGGGTTGCGGTGGAGGGTAATGCTTTGAGAAGTTGTTTTAAGTTCATTGCACACACGAGCTACAAAGCAACTTACACACATACATTTGGATAATAGAGATATGCTGTATTTCTTGTCATTTTCATTCTGCTGCTAAATGCTGCGTATTGCTAATACTACTATTTTTGTTTATTGTCCAAATATTTGCAAAAATTCACACGTATTATATCATGTTATTATTCATATATGTTTTTTACTTTCTTGCCACTTGTGTGAAAAAAAATTGGAATGCAATATCAAATTAATGTGGCTTACATTAGTAAAATGACTCCTCTAAAAACAGCTCTTCTATTCACAATAACCTTATGACACACACTGGACTACTTTAATCATCACTGCATAAATGAGTGGATGAAGACAAGCCACTTTTTTAATATCCAGCCATGTTTGTCTTTAAACTTGTCTCTTAACTCTGTCTACTTAGATAACATGCCTCTTATTAAGCGATATGACCGGTTCCTTTAAGCCAACAGCATGGCAAACAAACAAAAAACATGGAATAACCTTGGCTGGAAAAAGTCAAAAAGAAAATATAAAGGAACACGTGATACACCAGGAGGTGGTGAAGGTAGCAAGAAAATGACTGAAAGAGATATCTGGGGGAAAAAAAACAAAAACAAAAGGCAAACTGAGGAAGGGTAAAGGCAGGAAAATCAAAAACATATCACATGGATCTACCTCAAGCTGTCGTAGCTCTTCTTCCTCCTAGAGGGAATAACAGATAGCAGGTCAGCAGGCTGTGTGGGGAGCAAAAGAGCACCACAGGCATGCGCTACAGAAAAAGACTTCTCATTGAAAATGGAAACTACAGGGATAGTTGAAGGTTGTCAGGAGGCAGCTACAGAACTGGGAAGAAATGAGGAACAGCATGTTAGCAGACAGAGAGGAAAAACAAGACAAATGGAGTAGAGTGACGATGAGAGAGCACATGGAGAAGGAGAGAAAAGGTGAGGTGAGCACATTAAGTACACGGATGAGAGGGAACAGCAGACCCCATCCCCACCCCCAACCACAGCAGCCTTCCCTCATCTCTGCACCGCCAAACCCACGCTGCTGGGGACTATACGGAGGAACCGCAGAAAGAGACAATCACCGACGCAAAGTTACCTCTGACTGCAAATCCTCTTCCTCCTGGAGGGAGCAAACCAAGAGATGGACAAAAAGAAGGGCAAAGAGCGGGTCAAACATACGGCATTCGGTGCGTGCATGAGGAACTAGACGGGTGTGAGCGCCAGCAGCAGGACCTCTGAAATCTAAGTGTAACTGAGTCACGAACGCGAACTGAAGGCATATTACTGAACGCAGCTATTTAGCTTCTTTGTGTAGCATGTCAATTACTGTGTGACCTGTCTGATATAAAACTGCTGTATGGCAAACTCTTTGTTAAAAGTAGAATGTTAAAATTCTAACAACACTTGATCCTATATGATGTATAGTAGGGAACTGTTAAGTTCAATCAGCGGTCCTATACTGTACTGTACTCCATCATTAGGCTAGTGGGGGTAAGCAGATTTTATATATATATATATATATATATATATATATATACTTGAAATAATACTGCTCATTTTAAAAGGGATGCCAAACCTCTTGTGTCTTATTTAAAGAAATACTCACTAAAATACATCATGTTTGAAACACAACAGTAACAGCACCTTGAGAACATCATTTGTTAACATTATTATAAATACAACACACCATGAATTAATGTGACAGTTAATAGAAACATTTGAAGTTGAGCTCATATTAGTAGTTATAATTTCAGACCGATCACTGCCAAGCAGACGTAGCTGGGCTCGGTAGAAGACTGCTCAGATTCTAAAACAGAAATGACTTGACAAGGAAGGAAAGTGTTCAAGGACATCCACTTCACATGCATTCCATGATATACAATATATACTGCATCATAAATTAGCTGCAGTTAATAAAAAAGAAACATGGATTAGGTCTCTGGCGTGCAAGCTTGTCTAACTACTAGTAAAGTTGGTACAATGCACAGCTTGTGTTAACTGCTGCTGTTGCTGCGGTTTGCTTTTATTAATAACACCCTTCAGATTCAGCATCAACAATAGCCAGCGTGTCTCTTCTTACCCTGTCCTCATCAGCTTCTTCCTGTTTAAAAGAGAGAGACAGAGAAATCAGTGAAACACGCAGGCCCTTTAAATGCTGACTCTTGTTCAGTGTGTTCATACGTGTTAAAGAAACGTACCTGCTCTTCTTCCATTGCACGGCCCTCCTAAAAGAGCAGATGTGACAGTATTAGAGACACGCAGTAAATATTCACACCGAAACACAGCATCATCCACACATCAGGCTCATCAGACCGGACAAAGTGGGACCGTACTGACACACCTCAAAAAGGACAGTTAATAGTGAATGGATATGCAGTGGAATGCAAAGTAGATCAAGACAAGTCATCAGGAAAATACAAAGATGGGGGTAAATGAAACAACAACACACAAAACCCCATAGAAGTTGCGGAAAAACAACAGCGAAGACATCGATAGTGCTGCACAGGAACACATTTGTGGTTAATAAAAAAACTGAGAGAGACTCGACGAGGAGATGCAGCACGAGGACGACAGGAACTTGAAAAGGAGGCAAACCCTTGTTGTGGAAGGAAAGGACGACATTAAAAGGGAAAAATGAGACGCTGAGGGGAGGAAAAACAGAGCATTCCAGGAATGACGGGAAGATGGAGGAAAAGAACATTCAATTCAAAACATTCAGGGGGATGGAGGGAGAGGTGAAACTACAGGGAGACGAAGGGAGTCGAGTTAAGTGGCAATTACTGTGTCTTCTGTGACCTCGTCGGTTTCTTCCACCGCCTCCTCCTCCTCATCCTCCTCAGCGGGGGCCTCGTCTCCTGCTGTTTCTCCTTCCATGGCTTCATCATCTGCCGCCTCTCCCTCCGCTACCTCCTCCTCCTCTTCACCACCCTCACCTTCCTCCTCCTCACCAGCTGCCTGCTCCTCCTCCTCCTCCTCCTCCTCTTCGTGTGCATGCCCATTGCGCTCCTCCACTGGAACATCCTTATATGTGAGGTGAAAGCAACAACCGGGGGTCAAGGAAAACAAAAGATGTGATAAGAAAGAAAACTTCATTTGAATATTAATGGCATTCAGGCACGGCTTCAAACAGTCAGCTCATCAGTTGGAGTGGATGAAAAATGTAGAAGGTAGGTGTTAGTCAATCCTGGGAGCAAAGTGGAGGAGAGAAGAGGTAGTAGCAGTTAAAAAGGTTGAGACTGGAGGGTCAGGTCTTTGGGTAAAAATTAAGTTTAGAATGATGCATCAAGACATGAAGGCGGCTTTTTTACACAGGTGTCAGGGCCTTACAGGAATCATTTATCATCTCTACAAACACACGTAATCGCCGTCTTGCCGAGGCTCAGATGAGAAGATCAATTTGAGACTCACACTCGTAGGGTAAATACGAAAATACGGCCAGCAGCCAATTAGCCTGGCTTAGCTTAGCATAAAGACTGCAACCAGGGGGAAACAGCAAGTCCGGCTCAATCCTACTACCTACATTCACCCAACAGAACCTATAAATTCAGAAATTGAAACGTCACATCTTAAATTTGAGGAGTGAGGCACGTGGTCAGAACCAGTAGACTGTGTCACTTTTGTAAAGCTACAGGCTAGCTCTTTCTACCTGTTTCCAGTCTTTGTGCCAAGCTATTTAGCTAATGGCTGTACCTTCACATTAAGCGCACAGGCTCGAGAGTGATGCAGATTTTTTCTTTCATCTAACTGAATTGCCAAAATGTAAATAAGCATATTTACCAAAATGTGAAAAAATAAATATTCCTGTGACTAGTCTAGTCAAATGTACAGTATGTATTTAAAGTATTATAAAGTATCATAATGAACAGGACAAACACAGGGGCGAGTGAACTCCTGCTGGAAACTACATGCAGCGAAAATTAACTCAGTTTGCATTTTCTCCTCAGAGCACTGTTTTATACCCTGGGGGATAACAAGACAGGCTCAGCTAAGCAGCGGTGTGTAAAAACTGGGAAAACTGTTGGAAAATCACTGGAAACAAAAGATGCATTAGTATGCATTGAGCAAAACCATAATAATAGAACAACACACTACATTTGATATCGCAAACCAAACACACTCTAGTTTATAAAGTACTAATTATAGAAAGGACTGTCGGAACATGATGCCTCGCGACAGTGTGGCAGTCTGAACACAGCGATGCAATGTCACAGTGGTACAATGACAACTCAGTATATTGTGTTAAATGTCTCATTCATGCAAAACACAAAGAGATTAGTCAATGTCAGGACTGGAACAGAGCAAAAGGTATAAGATTAAGAGGCGGATCAGGTGGACAGGTGAGGACAGAAGGGAAACTGTTCAGTTGCACTGGATGGAAATGAAAAGGTGAGACACAGTGAAAAGAAATAAAGCATGAGGAGGGAAACGAAAGCAACGACGGCATTACTATTGTGTCATCAAGGTTCCCATCCTCATTAGTTTCCGCAGCATGGGTCCCGTTCTCCACAATGTGCTCCTTGTCGGTCTGTTCTGCTTCCTGTTTCAATGAAATGATCAGGTTTAACATGAGTGTGACAACCGCAATCAAGTCTTGGAATTAACTGTTAGGAGCACCAGCCAATATGGCCTCTACATTTTGAAGTTATGACCGCAAATTGGAATGGTTTCCACAAAAGCATTTTAAGCCGTTTAAGTCTGCAGACATGTCTAGAATTTGATTCAGCAGCCAGGTAGACTTGGAGGTGAAGTGAGTCCCTTTTTCTTCTGTACTCTAAAGAGGCTAACTTTGTCTTATAAGTGTGGAAAGTGGGCAAGATGAAGATATTTAGTGTAATTTCTCTTGTAGATTACAGTCACACATGCCTTCTCAGTTATCAGTGGATTTTGTTGTAGGCATTAAGGTCTGACAACATGAATAAGTTATGAAATCTGGTATGCCTCTGGTATTTTGGACCCGCAGTGCTGGAAAATGCTCATGCAGCATTCTGGATCTGGTTTAAATTAGCTTTGCTGTCTTGTAAGCCCGCGTGGGCTGTGTTGCATGACACGGTAATACAAATGTCATCATATATAGAGGTAAGGCAGGTGTTCATTTCAATTCATTTGCAGAGTTTTAAAGTCATTTCATACCCTGATGATTACTTCATACAATAAATTAGGTTGATTGCAGAGCTGTCATGATTCTACTGAGATTAATGCCATAATGCCTGAGACAGTTGGGTGTTGAATTAGTTGTATTGCTCTAGAAATTAAAAACTAAACAATATCTTATCTGACATCTTCAGCTAACAATGTACTGTAAAGGCACATAATACTCACATTAAACAGAAATAAATATCCTGAAAGACAATATAGTAGCTCTTGGGTTGAATGAGCAGCACTGTTGATGCTGTCCCAATACAGCAGATATACAGGCTGGTATGAGGGTAAAATAAATGAGATTATTTAGTTTTATTTGTCCACAGTAGAAAACAGAAAACAGCTCTAACCTTTGACCCAGGAGGAGGGGGCAGCCCCAGGAAGGTGTACACCAAGTTGTCCTCCTTGGCATCGAAGAACGTGTCATAGTCCTGCACAGGAAGGAAACAGTCTTTAACAATTCATTACATCTTATTATACACACCCAGTAGAGTGGGTCTTTACGTTGTCATACAGTGAGTGAAAGTGAATACTGTGCATTATATTGTAGACGTTCTTCTGAGTAACAAGTCTTTGCCTTTGGGAGATATTTTCCGAGTTCTTACCCCACAGTAGCTTTCTTCGTTGAAGATCTGAGGGGGGAGGGGGATGCCGTTGGTGGGTTTCTTCTCACTGGGGACATTCTGCCTCATCCACATGCGGTTCTCCTCGTTGCAGGCGATGTCCAGCGGAGTGTAGTCCACCTTGAGAGCCTCCAGGAAACCGACCACATCTTGCTGCTTCTTCTTGATCTGCGGGGCAGAAAAATGAATGAATTCAACAGATTGCACAGGACAGGGGGAGACGGATGTACAAGTCATGTAACTTCAAGGTAAAGAAAACACACATGCATAGTTTAAATTACATGAGGTGGTACATGACACTCCCTGCTGGCGCCCTGTCCTAGCAAATAAACATATAAAGTATCACAGGTGTTGTTTACACCACTTTTGAAATGACCTTATTTGTCCCTATCACTTTTAAAAAGCTTAAAGGTGAAAGAAGAGCAAGATCTTCAGTGACTGATTTTTTTATGCCACAACAAACTTGATAAACAAACTATTTTTATTTCAAAGACTAAATAAGCTGAATAAACAAACTGACTTTAAGGGACAACACAACAGAATCTCTTTTTACTTTGTTTATATTTGGCAGACCCTGCCACCTTTTCTAGCATAAAAACAATGTTCTGGGAAACTTATTTTCCTCTGAGAACATCTTGTTTATTCAGCTATGGAAAAATGAATATTTCCAAGTTTGTATTATGACCTCATTAATATTAAAAATCTGAGTTTGAATTTCTTCTCTAAAACTACAAAGTGCCCCTTTAAGTTTAAAAATGTGCCCAAATGTCAACTAGCAAACGTAACAAAAATAAATTAATGCACCATTATGTAACTTTTCCCTTTCATTATTACCTAGTCCTCTTATTACATTGCCTCCAATTGCATATGTTGAAGACCATTTCAAAAATGTCCTCATGTCCCCTCCACTTTTCAACACAAGGTGACACTCTCATAAACTATGGTTCAAACTTTTAATTGCCAGTTATTTTGGGAACCGATAAGATGCTGTAAGTTATTTCAAGCAAGAGTGTCAAACATTTGTTTGTTTTAGCTTCTTAAATGTGGGGAAATGCAGTTTTCTCTGTGTCAAGTCATTGCAGATTAGATATCTTTGTGTTCTGAACTTTTAGTTGGACAGAAAATGTAATATGAAGATGTTATTTTGGGCTCTTGGAAACTGAGATGGTCTGTTTTTCACAATTTTTGACAAATTATAGTCAAAACAGTTTATCTATTAATCAACAATCATCAATCATCAGGTTAATTCAAGTAACTTTTCATTTCAGCCACTATACAAACTCCCCCAAAACAAAGCAGAAAAGCAACACTTAGTGTTTTGACAGTGATGGAATCAGGGTTTTGTAAGATTGTTAGCAGATCAGTCATCTCTAAAAGCAGATTGGGGACCTTGCACCAATCCCAGGACACACTGATCTGAAGACAGACCAACTTTGGAAAAGCAAACATGCATTCAAGTCCCCTCAGGTCAGGTCTTTATGCACTGAGACAACACTGCTGACCAACTTGGCCACCATGCCACCCCATGGACTAGTTCAAACTGCTTATGTGGCTTTGCCAAAAGTAGATCATGAGGATGAATCCACCCCCTCCCTGCCGCTCTGGTTATCAAGTGCACAGATACTTCTAGATATATCCTCTCTGATCTCAAATAGCACGAAAAACACTGAAAAGTCTGTCCCAACACCGGCTGTGTGGACTAAAGGCGTCTTTATCTCGGGCAATGTGACTATGAAAAGCTTTAGGAGCCTCTGTTCTAGAAAGCTCTGCATGTGAATCACATCGACTTGCGAGGTGGGCTAATTAAACAGTCCTGAAGCACAGTCCGAGATTAAATCTAGGCATGAATCAAGTCACAAGCACATCCAAAGACTTAAAGCACACAAAACCGAAAGGCGGGTGACATTAATTATGCGAGGTTAGCGCTGTGGAGAGCGTGAGACAGAGTCCCGCTCGGTTTTTAACGAGCAGAAAACAGCAAAAAAGTTCCCTCTAATGAGAAACCAGCCGCTGAACACGGGCCGGATGCTTACCGCAGTGGATCCCGATGAGGTGGCGAGAAATACTTTGATAACCATTTTGTTACAATATATTTTGTGGAGTATTCAACAAGTGGGCTCTTAAAGGAGCAGGCAGCCTCCTCTATTATTAGAGCGCACCGAGGACGGAGACATAGCACTGAGATCACACACACACACACACACACACACACACACACACACACACACACACACACACACACACACACACACTTGCTGAGGCTATTTCTGTCCGCAGCCTCCATTAGCGCAGGATTGGCGGGTTGGCCCCTAGGGGCGCAGCGCCACACGGGCTGATTGGCAACTTCAGCTGTCCGTCGGCGCAGGGGACAGTGAAGTTAGCCTCCAGCACCCTGCCGAGTGCATATATGGACAGAAATAGCACTGACCAGCACTGTAGGTTGTACGGCTTTAGTTTCCAACCGCGGGGACCACGGGCCTGTTTGGGGTCCTTGAACAGGGTTCCCCCCCAACAACATGGGAAACTGGCCCATTTCCCTCTATGTAGCTCCAGTTCCTGTGAAGAAAGCACAATGCATAAGCCAGCAATGCACGTCCGACACGGGGACTACTTATTACTTATTTTATTTTTAATTTGATCATGCTTAATACGGTTACATTTTAATGTGTAGCTTCCGACACAGCCTACACAAAAATCAAAATACAAAATGGACGCTTAACACACAGTAAGAATGATCGTACTTACTATCATTAAGATGTTTTTCTTTTTGAATACAGGTCTAATAAAGCCCAGGTTTCCCGTTTTACTCTGAACCCTTAGTTAGCAGTTCTATAGTGGGTTACCTTGACGACCGTAAACGCATCTTTCCATAACAGCTCCTAGCGACGTGATCTGGCGTTAATTAGTCAACATTTACAAACCTGTACGGTCAGAAGTGTGAGACAGGAGAGGAAAGACAGCGCCCCTCAAAAGGAGAAGAGAAGGTATGGTGCTCCTGTGTTATTCGGGCTGTAAGAATGAAAACTGTTAAAAACGTACAATCATCTGAGGTAAAGGTGGAGGTAATTAGATGTTGTTCAACTCAGTCAAAGATTGCAGGGACCAAAAGGAAAATGTTTCAGTGATCAAACTCTAAACTGGGGCTCTTTTGAACAAAACACCTCCTGAGCATTTTACTGATCTCAGGAAAAAAAAAAAAAAAAGTTGTTTCTCCTAATTCATTTTTGACATCTTTTCTTCAAACTGCCCTTTTTTTGTCAGACAGGAAGAGACTTTCAAAAAAGTGTGATGTGTGACAGGCAGCTGAGACTGATGCAGGCGGCTCACCAGAGGGAGGGTGACGGTGATGCTGTGGGCCGCAGCACTGACACCTCCAGGTGGTCCTCTCCCTCCAGCCTGCACTGTGGTTCGCGCCACTCCTCTGACTCTGAGGACCGAGCTGACCCGCTTATAGACAAGAGCCCAGGGGCCTACTCATCGGACCAGTCAAGGCAACCGAAGCTGAGACAAAAAGGTGTGTTACCCAACATGATGTCATGACTGTGTAGCAGGGGTTACTGTTTGTTTAAATGTAAACGCATCGGAGGTAATACTTCTTCAGGTAAAGGGGCACAAGGGCCACGCAGGCAGAGGACAAACACCGCCAGTATCCAGCTCCCGAAGCTGCCACCAATCAAGCCCCAGCAGGTTTTGAGGCCAAGAGTTCAGTCTGCCTACATGCACTGCATCAGGGAGCATGAAAGTCAGGTTAGTGACCTGCAGCATCAGCTGAACCAGGCCAGCACTGAGAACAAGCTGCTGAGGAGGCTCCAGCATCGCCACACGGTGGCACTGCAGTACTTCCAAAACTCAGAAGACAGCGTCTCTCAGGTTGGTTGGTGGGTTTTGCCCTTTTGGTGTCTCTTGTGCTCACTGCTCAGATTTTGATCACTAAGTAGACTTCCTTACACCTACTGCTATTTATCATTTACATTTCAAAACCTTGTCCATGGCTCCTTATTCTAGGCAGAAAATCTGATTTATTTTCCCTTCTTCCCAGATGTTTCTCCATTTAATGTCTGTTTAATTTCCCCACCCCCTGTGCCCAGATCTTCGCCAGGCACTACAACGAGGCCCGAGTCCTGCAGGGTTTGCTCCGTGACACCCGTTCCTGCCGTGACAATCTGGCTAGGCAGCTCCAAACCACGGAGAGCACGTTGCTTAGTACAAAAGCCAGTCTCAAGCACCTCCAGCTGCTCAGCCAGGACCGCAGGCTGCTGGAGAGGGAGGAACTCACCCTCAGGCTGAACGAGGCCAATGCAGAGCTCGAGGAGAAGGACAAGAGGATAGTGGTAGGCCTGGAGGAGGCTGGTGGCTGATACTGTTTAGAGTTAGATATGTGTGAGGGAATCCAGTGTCACACCATCCCCATACCAATACACACACACACACACACACACACACACACACACACACACACACACACACACACACACACACACACCATTTGATTTCTGTGTTTTAGGACTTGGAGAGGAATCTTGAGTTGAGCCAAGCCTCATTCAATCGCCAACTAGTGACTGAACAAAGAAAGACGAGCGAGGCGAGAAAGCTGTCATTCTTTCTACAAGGGAAAGTATATCAGCTAAACAGGGAGGTTGAGGTCAGTTGCAAAGAGCTTAAATGCTCCGAAGATATTTTCAAGTGAATTCTTTCCCACATGTCAGACTTGTATTTGGACAAATCATCTTGTTCTTAGTCTAGCATTCAGGGTAAGTCTAAAGATGAGCAGATGCAGTATGTGTTATGTGGGAATATGGTTATTGGAAAGACTAATGTAAGAAGACAGTCTAAGATTCAGTGGTAGGTTTAAAGGTGCAGTATGTAAGAATGGCCTTTTTAAACTCACACTCTAAACATATAGTGTCAGCACATCAACAGTTAAGTAAACCTCTGCTAACTGCTAAGCCAGAGAGTTGGTGTTTACACCGCTGGCACAGGACCTGTGGACTGCTGGAGGAAAGAGGTTTTCAGATGTAGATTTGTAGATATCTCTACAAAGCAACACAAGGATGCTTTGGCATGACGTCAGCGCTGTTTTTTCGTTTTCTCTTCACATTCTGTTGATGGTTTTAGTTCATTTATGAATGCTTTAAACTAAAATTCTTATGTATTGCACCTTTAAAGATTTGTACCATCAGAAACGTTAATGCAGACCGGCTGAAAGCATTTTGACATGAAAAGAAATGAAAAGGAATCAAATGGATGAGTGAAAGGAGGTAAAATGTTTGTGGTGACTAGACGTCACAAAATTCAATGCAAGACTTTTCCGAGGAGCTGTAGGCACAGTCTTGTTCGTTGCACGTGTCTGTCTACAGCAAAGGCAGAATTATCTTTCACATTATATTTCCCTAGTCTACGAGTAGCTCCACTGGGGTTTTGGATCCAGTAATAATGATATTATGCATTTCCCAATCATATTCAGATCATGCAATTTGTAGATGAATTTGGTTAAGATGTCTGGATCAATATTTTCCTCGGATGGTTGCCCATTAGTGAACCACTGAAACTGCTCGTGTCTGATGGTGTGCTTCCTGTTGGTTGGTCACCAATGACACTGAGGAAACTAAAAGTTAGAAATTAAAGCGCTACGTAGGCAAATGTCTTTAAAAAATATCTTACATTTTAAATGATATTGCTAACTGTCCTGTATTTCACCGTTTACTCATGTGAGAGAAATATCTGATGTCAGATCATGCATACTGTAGATCTTTTGTTTCCCCTACACAGGAGAAGAAGAAAGAAATTGAAACACACAATATTTACTCCCTCAGGTTTGCCAAAAAAGGTATTCAAACATTCCAAGCCACTGTAACTCATTCTGTCTGTGTCCACTTTGTTGTCACTCTGTGGCTTTCGTCTTGACACTCTTTTGCGGTTTACAGGCAGAGAAAGCAAGCTGGTTCAAACAGATGGGTTAATCCTTCCCCCCACCGAGACTGCAAGACTTTTTGGGTTGGAAAATACTGAGAGTCAAGAAAGGCTGGAGGAGCAAGAGAGCTCTGTGGAGGTGGGTATATGATTCAGATGTTGCATAGTACATTTACAGGGTTTTTACATGCCCTTTAGACTCAATGTAAATGTTGATTAACATTGTTAGTACGAGCAGTAGGACATCAGAAATTGTTTCCTATCGCTACCTTCCTACTTTTCAGAGCTATATTTTTTTGTCACGTCTGATTTTGTTTTATTATCCCCAAATGTTTTATTTGCTTTCATACTAAAAACGACTGTGTATTCTGTCAGTGTTTTTACTTTCCAGTAAAGGAGTATACGGAAACAGAAATTCCAGAAACAGAAGCTTTGGATAATCACCAAGATGACACGGAGATATGTGCAGGTGGGCACTCAATTAAAGTCACATATGCAGAACGATAACAAACTAATATTACTGACAATGTAGGTGCACAAAGCTGTTGGTTGAAAAAATACCGGTAGTAGAATGAATTCAGGACATACAAACACCAAAAATATAGATCCATTTTGAAGAGAATGAAGGGTTGAAATGGAGCTAATCCTGTATTTTGCTCTCGGGTTATTCTGTATTTTTCAAAACAAGTGCAAAACATTTGTTTTCAGACACCAGTGGGCAGAACAGCTGTTCAGAAGAAAGCCTAAAATCTCAAAATGAGGGAGACTGCACCAAGGAAGAGGAGGCACCAGAGGTCCCACAGGAGTTAGAGGAAGAGCAGGAGACAGAGGAAAGCGAGATGCCCTATATTTCCAAAAAGTCTGTGAATGCAACTGAACCTAAGAGAAAAGCATACAGGTTCCCCAGAATCAGACGCAATTACACCTTCAAACAAACCATTGAGAACCTACACAATGGAATACCTGCCAACAGCTGTGTGGACATTAATCGCTGTGAAAGCACCAAAACTGATGAGGGTGGAGACTATCAGCAGTGGGTGTCATGAACTTCATCTTCCAGCTTGGACATCCAGGAGAGGTGGAGAAGGCCGCTCTCAGTGGGATTGAAGGCAGAAGGAGCAGACAGGTGACTAGTCCTTTAGTTCAGGTAAAGTCACTGATGTGGTGACTGGACAGCTGCCTTATTCGGTGAAAAATTTATTTTTAAGGGGTTTTTGACCGTCCTGTTACTAAGGTGTTTCTATAAATAAATTATCTTTATAACCCAAGAGTGCACAAATTCCTCTGTGATCTATTTACTTTGTTTTAGTCTTGTAAAATTTCACTTCAAGAAAAATACCTGACTCAATTCAGTAACATGACCAGAAATAGTAGCTTTTCTTTTATTATCTTTTCTTAAAAAGGCATTTCATCATTTCCACATCATGATGCTTTGAAATAATATACAGTCAAAACATCTTAACAATTAACTTAAAATAAACAAAAACAACAAAATTCAACATCACCCAAATATTATGTTGCAACATAAAACTGCCAACACCAAAATGCTCTGCATTTTTACATGCTGACCTGAAGCAGCGGTGGCTTTCATAAACAAACTGTTGAACAATACACGAGAACAACAATGAGTTTAACTCGGTTGGAAACTCTAACTGACTGCATGAAGACCCAGTGTAACGACTTTGTTGCAAACCACCAACCAGCATGTGATTCCCACTCCACCTGAAATGAAAGAGCAGCTCTGTCAGTGAATACATACATTTTAAGAGAGGCAATGTGTGACATATTGTAATCTATACATACAACACTACCAGTCAAAAGTTTGGACACACCATCTCATTTAATGTTTTTTCTTTATTTTCATGAATATTTGCATTGTAGATTCTCACTGAAGGCATCGAAACTATGAATGAACACATATGGAATTACGTAGCAGACAAAAAAGTGTGAAATAAAACATGTTTCATAATTTAGATTCTTCAAAATAGCCACCCTTTGTTTTGATTACTGCTTTGCACACTCCTGGCATTCTCTCAATGAGCCTCATGAAATGGCATGTTGCTGTGGTAGCCTTGCTGGTTCAGTGTGCCTTCAATTCTGAATAAATCCCCAAAGTGTCACCAGCAAAGCAGCCCCACACCATCACCCCTCCTCCTCTATGCTTCACAGTGGGAACCATGCATGTAGAGACCATCCGTTCACCTTTTCTGCGTCGCATAAAGACATGGCAGGTGGAACCAAAGATCTCATACTTGGACTCATCAGACCAAAGCACAGATTTCCACTGGTCTAATGTCCATTGCTTTTCCTTAGTAGTGTTTTTTTTTAGCAGCTATTTAACCATAAAGGCCTGATTTGCACAGTCTCCTCTGAACAGCTGATGTAAAGATGTGTCTGCTACTAGAACTCTGTGTGGCATTCACCTGGGCTCTAATCTGAGGTGCTGTTAACTTGTGATTTCTGAGGCTGGTGACTCGGATGAACTCAGCAGCAGAGGTGACTCTTGGTCCTCCTTTCCTGGGGCGCTCCACATGTGGGCCAGTTTCGTCGTAGCACTTGATGGTTTTAACAAGTGCACTTGGGGACACATTCAAAGTTTTTGCAATTTTCCAGACTGACTGACCTTCAGTTCTTAAAATAATGATGGACTGTCGCTTCTCTTTACTTAGCTGATTGGTTCTTGCCATAATATGAATTTTAACAGCTGTCAAATAGAGCTGTCAGCTGTGTACCAACCTGACTTCTGCACAACACGACTGATGGTCCCAACCCCATTAAGAAGGCAAGAAATTCCATAAATAAACCCTGACAAGGCACATCTGTGAAGTGAAAACCATTTCAGGTGACTACATCATGAAGCTCACTGACAGAAGGCCAAGGGTTTGCAGCACTGTCAACAAAGCAAAGGGTGGCAACTTTGACGAATCTAAAATATGAAACATGTTTAGAGTTATTTCACAATTTGTTGTTTACTACATAATTCCATGTGTTCATTCATAGTTTTGATGCTTTCAGTAAGAATCTACAATGTAAATAGCCATGAAAATAAAGAAAAACCATTAAATGAGAAGGTGTGTCCAAACTTTTAACTGGTAGTGTATATATTATTTCAAAATTAATATAAATGAAAGGAATGTCTTATGATTAATGTTGACTCAATTTATGTTGTATTACAATAAATATCAATATGATAATATCCAATATACATTATATTTTTATAGATGAGTTGTTCTGGATATATTATTTGTGAAATATATTCTGTCAAATATGAAGAACACATTGATTACCTGCCACTCCGGTAGGGAAGGCCACAAGGCGCTCCACAGGGGCGATCCATTTACTGGGGACCACCGTCACTGGATCAGAGTAATACTTCCATATCAAGGAGATCATCACAGCAGCCTGACAGATAAAATAATTTGATTTTGTCGGTATATAAACACACAATTGGGTATTTAATTGGCTTGTTATTATCCTAACAAGTGTCACGGTAAAGTGCTTGAATAGCATTAACTGGATGTTTTGGATCAAATAGATGGTTCATAGTTCCGTTGTAAGTACTGATGTAGTTCTGTGTGGGTCTCATAGTTACTTAATGCATTTGTACTTTAACATAAAATGTCCACCTACCTGCAGTATATAGAAGACAATGTTCACAACCCATTTCATTTTGGCTTGTTGTGCTGTTCTTGATTTCACTGCAAAAGTGAAGAAAACAAACAAGTTTGAGACTCAATACACTGTTTTCTTGTGGTCATGTTGACTTCTTTAATAATATCCCAGTGACATGAAGTCTGATAATCACATTAAATAGCAAGTTCCTTACTCTTCTTCAGTTTAACTGCTAAAAAAGCAGCGATTCAGAGCTCTAAAAGCAGGCAAACATCTATTCTTGTATATTCTCAATTACTGGGTTTCAACCAGTCACAGGGTAACATGGCATGTATCACAACAATGTGATCTCTGTAAGAACTGACAGAGAAGACTGAAAAAAAAACCATATTGCTATATAGCATTAAGGAAATCTTTCATTAAAACATTTCAAACAGTGAAGAGTTCCTCTTAATGAACACAATGGTAGAGACTATGATCATAAGTGTAATAGATCTAAGAGAAAAATGATTGGTTGTCACTTATTGAAGTCATATGGAGTACGACATGGGCAGTTTAGCTTGGTCATGGGAGATTCACACTGTCAGTCGGAGAGGTATTGGTGATCACAGTATCTGAAACAGCTTTTGTTCTGCCGTGCATGTTCATGAAACCTTAATTCTGTTTACTTCGACTTCCTGTCTGTGCACGCGATAATCCCGAAGCTGAAGTTGAAGGACCGCAACAGGCAGCAGCTGTTCCCACTGCACACACAGTAAGTGTGTTATCCAAAACCTCCTGCCACTTCCTGTGGTTGGTGGTTTCACTGTGTCAGTCTGCTGTAGTCGGCATGCACAGGTGTGGAACTTACAATATGTGTTTAAAGTGACAGAGCAGAAACTGTGGACCAACAGAGGGTAGACTACATAGCAGTAACGCAAATTAAAAAAAAAAAAAAAAAAAGTCCAGTCCAGCAAGAAAGGCTATGTTTCTGAAGCTTATGTTCATTTTTTGTCAAGTGTCAATGTTGATTAAAAATTTAGAGGTCATAATTTGGGGGATATTGTTGCTAGATGGCCCTGATGTTATGAATTTAGCATGATAGAAGCTTCATAGTCTGTTGTTATGGTACTGAACTTGATTTTTGGGGCTCCTGTCACACGTTGCTCACAATAACTACTTCTGTCTCTCACCATGTGTTTTCAGCTTGTCAGTCATCTTGTTGATTTTGCGCTCCAATCTGGCGTATCTGGCAAACTCATCCATCATGCTGATGGAGGACTGCTCCTTCTTCATCTCCTGGACTTCGGCCCTCATCTCACTCTCCTGCTCAGCATCCTTCTGCACCATCTTTGTGAGCTTAAAAGAAGAGAAATTATAAGAGTTTAATTATGAAGCGATAGATACCCTGCTGGAAAAACCAGTATAGACCAGCATAGCTGGTGACCAGACCAGCAGGACCAGCATATGTTGTGTTTTGGTGCTAGTATGCTGATGACCAGGATCCCATGCTGGTGCGGGTATGTTGATGCTTTTGTATGTAGACAAATTATTCACTTCTTTCAGATGCTGAGCACACATTTGTTAAAATCCAATAAGATTAGCCATCAAGCTGACAGGTGTGGCATATCAAGATGCTGATTGAACAGGACTCAGGCACAGGAGTTCCCTGCCAGCATGGGCAGGGAAACTTCCCATGCTGGTTCATGGGATGCTGGTGACCAGCATACCAGCACCATCATGGGATGCTGGTGACCAGCTTCATCGGTAACATCACCAGCCAGGACCAGCTTCATCATGCTGGTCCACCAGCTAAACCAGCAGCAAATCAGTACTAACCAGCATATGCCAGCATGGAAATCGTGCTGGTCTATGCTGTTTTTTTTTTTTTTTTCAGCAAGGTAAGTCCTGTTCATGAGGGCAGAGGCTCAATCACACGGTTCCCAGACAATAAAAGAGGCAATCAACCACAGATAATCTCTTGCACACAGTTCTAGGCTACAGATTGACATTTTGGTGGGCTATCTTTAGCATTAACGCTAAACTGTAAACATACACATTATTAATGTTAAAGTCGGCCCCTTGATCAATGGTACAGCACTAAAATGTGTCCCCCCTTGTGTGTGTGCGTGTGGGTGTGTGTACCCACACCAGGTTCTCGGGAAAACCCCACCCTCTGACTGCAGCTGAACAGTTGTTTCAAGCTAGCGAGCTTTCCATGTAGCATCATCCATTAGCTTTGACTCGCAGTGAGCTATGCTAATCAACGATGCTCTGGGCAACAAGAACGGCACAAACACTCCCGACAAATAGTGGCAACACGCACCTTGAAGGCAAAAGACACAGTACACTGAAGCAATAGCCCCTACTTACGAACGAGGATATGCTCGGCAGGAGTGTTTTCATGAGATTGCACAGAAAAACCGAGCCCAGCACTAGGAACCACGCATAGCCGGCCGCCATGTTTGTTCCTCCTCCTTGTTGCAGCTGTGGAGCCGCTGGTCGACGCAGCAGCGCACTTACACAACAAATAGGCCAGTCATGTTTTTGCTGGTAATGGCTACAGGCGAAGAAAAGCTAATTATTTCATAAAAACGCAACGCCAGTTCTCTGATTGAGCCCAGTGTATCACAAGATAGAAAGTAGCTATCTTAGATTTGTTGCTTTTGTGGTCTATCAATAATGTAATTGTTACTTTGTAAGACCCTCAGTGCCTGCATGCAGGGGGACTTTAACAACAACAAAGACAAACACATCACACAGCCTGGAAAATGCGACATTTGGAGACGAGACCGTCTTCCATCACATTATCGCGTGTTATCACGTACATTTATTATTTAATACCTCATAACATTTACATGGTTGCCATGCATTTTCCCTATCCTGGGAACAGCCCGTGATAAGAAAGTGAGAGTTGGCTGGGAAGGACTGATTGGCACACTGTCCTGCCCACACAGGTAAGATGTTATGGTTCAAAAATGTGTTGCCTCCACGTTAAAGCCAATCACTGGAAGCAAGGGGCGGGTGATACGTCCTTCTGGTAGGTTGGTAGGATAAGGGATAAAATATACCAAGGAGGGGATCCAATCCGGTTCGAGCTAGTTCTAGTAATGGTCGGACGTGTATGTTAAGTTACAGACTGTTCTGGAGGTGTAGGCTGAGGTGTAGGTCTGACTCACTATTAGTTTGCTGAACTGTAAAAGGCCGTAGTGTTCCTTTTTTCGTTTCTTACCTCTGCCGCACAACCTAAACAACAATGGGAAGGAAGAAAGTAAGTTAAAATGTGTACATATATGCGGAATGTAATACATACGGCTTATTTATTAACGAGTTAAAAATGCATGAAGTGTATGTCTTTGTCGATAAAATGTATGATTTCACACTGCACGAGCTGTATTGTAGCATTAGAAGCGCTCGCCACAGTGCGTCCATGCGCATGCATGCATGAGGTCCACCTTTACTGTGCTCAGGTCTGTCGTGTCCACCCTGTTGATACAGGGAAGTGGCGCCTTTTTACTTAGGACAGAGCACCGTGCGTTTGCACCGAACAACTTCGGCGATTAGCACGGCTTCGCTTAATGCGACTAATCGGCGGCCCGTCCGCTGAAAATGTCCACCTGGTCGTGGGTTTAACGATAATTAGCCTTCTCTGTGCGCCCGGATCAAACAAAGAGCTGTAACCACCGTCGAAGAGCAGGTTGCCATTTCGAGGAAATTCCCTCACCGATTAAATCGATTCTTGAATTTTCGAGCTCATCGGGCGACTTTGCATTTGGGATACGTGGAGTTGTTTTGTGCCGTGTTTTTTTCTTTTCTTTTTTTTTTGCAGCCCAACACTGTTGAGATTTTGACCTCAGTGCCTGTGCGCACTTTAAAGCTTGGCTTGAGGTGTGCAGCCTTTTCTTTAGGCGAGCGTCATGGCAGCTGGAAGAAAAAAAGGGGGGGGAAAACATCGAAAAGACAGCGACACATCTGGTCGTGCATGCACACCTCGTTTATTACCACATTGGGGAAGTTGTTTTATTGAATAACTCGTTCGGAGCTTAAAGCAAAGATTTGCGTTTGCTGATGCACGGGAGCGCGTGAAGAGGTGGGGCGACACTTCCCTCTTGTTCAAGTCGCCACCATGCTTACTTAAACATATCTGTGGCCACGAAGTAACGCACTACTTGGCTTGGCGGGAATAAACAAGAACTCCGTGAACCTTTTTTTTCTTCCCATAAAGATAATTTAGAAACCGTCGGCGTTCCCTCCCCACTGTAAGGTTGCATAATTTCTTTGTGACTTAAGGGGAGGGAGAGGTGCCCATCCCCCCTTTGCACTACACACCCACTTCAGCTCACTCATGAATGGTTGTTATTCCTCCTTCTTTATTAATTTGTTTTCCCTCTCTGTCTCTTACAGTCTGCTGGTGGCGAGGCGAGTGCAGAGGTTGGTATTCAAGCTTTTGAGCCCCACACTGGTCCATATGGACCCCAACACCCCTGCTTAGACCCAAATGAACATTTTGTTCTACTTTCAGTCAGGACAAAAGAGAGGGACTTGGTTGAATCAGAGTGGCTTTTTTAAGTTTAGTGCAGTCCACTTTAATCCTGCAGGTGAAAACAAATGTTGTAAGATCAACTGTGTAAATCAATTTGTTTTTAATTTTCAAGTAATGACCCCCACTGTGGACAGGTTATAATGAGGCATGTGGAGCTGCACCACCTATAGGGGGCGCTGCTAAATATGCAACCCAAATTGCCTGATGCCCTGATTTAAACTAGCACTTCCTCTGTCTGTGGCTTAGAAATTATCACAAGAACACATGTATGTTGATTCAGTAGCATAAACACTATACTTGCAATATTTCACCTCTGCCCCAAACAGAACGTTAATGTAAAGACACATTTCCAGAGTTCCCTATTGAGTGACTTGCATAGGGATTAGTTTCATGTTCTGTTTCATCAAGGTGCTTCAGTTAATTCTGTCAAAGATTATGACTTGTGTATAAATTACGAGTTTAATGTATTTAAATTGTCAACACGGTTTAGACTTAAACATAAGTCTGGCTGTAATTTGGGTTTCAAAAGTTGATGCATGTGGAGGATTTGTTTAATTAGTTTTTAAATGGATGAGTTGCATACTAGCACACTAGCACCCACACTAGCTTATTCTGACATATTTGTTCATGACAAAACAACCAGATATTCAACGAAGACGTGCTAGTTTGCGGATAAATTGTGTCTTCTATGGGGTGACTGTTATTCTTTATTGTGTCTATCAGTACTTTCAAATGGCTGAACTAATATCTTGTATCTTCTACAGCCACAGAGAAAGTCTCAAAGGTTGTCATCGGTAAGTCCTGCAAAGACAATGACTTTTTTTTTTTTTTTTTTTTTTAATGCATATTTTGATGACATGCTCTGGCACATATTTATAATTGTTTTTGGTTGGTTTTTTTTTTCTACAGCAAAAAGATGTGGAGCCAAAACCACAGCCAGAAAAGAAAAAGGTAAAACAATAAGTGCACAAGACTATCACTTAAAATGCAATGTAATACCCTTTCTTGCATGTTTCTGATCAAATATTCAATGCTGCTTGTGTTTTTTGTTTTGTTTTTTGACATGATAGGCAGCACCTGCCAAAGCCAAAAAGCAAAAAGAGGTAGTCAAGGCCAAGCCAGAGGAGAAGAAAGAAGAGCCTGAGGCAGAAAAAGAAGAGGCTCCTGCAGAGAACGGAAAAGCTGAGGAGGAGGTATTAAAATGTTGCCTCTTCATCACTGCTGCCACATGAAAAAGTCTGTTTGTCGTTTTGTACTGAAGTAATGTTCAAGGAGAACCAGATTGTCAAATTATGTTTTCTCCCTCCTGCAGCCGGCAGCAGCAGATGAGGCAGAGGAAAAGGAAGGTGACGCAGAAGAGGAGGAAAAGGAAGCAGAGTAGTTTTGACACCCTGAAACTCACATGCCAACGCTCCATGTACCTCTTTTCTTGTACAATGCAGAGATTATTTTTTATCTACTATTTTCATAAGACAGCAATGTTTTTAGGGACATGATTGCAGAAATGCATTTTAAAAAATACTACAAATTCCATTTTTCATGGCTTCTGTGAAGGGAAAGTTTCATTGGGTTTTTTTTTTCCATTGTACTTGTTTTTCTGTCTTTCTGGCTTCTTCTTTTTGCCTTCTTTTTTTATTTTATTTTTTAGGTTGTAGTTTTCTGCATGACATGCAGTCATGCCTATATCAGGAATTTGATGTTCAGCTCCGGGAGAGTTTACCAAGACATTCCCGAGACGTCTTGAGGTTATTTGTAACCTGTACTGTTTTGGAATTTAATACATCGTAATACTGTGTGTTTGATAGGGAATAGGATGATTGGAAGTTTGAGAGTTGTGCTCTGTGCTAAATAAATCTTGTTCGTAACGTTCATTTTAAGTACTGGAATTGGTTGGGTTGATTCTTTTTTTTTTTTTTCTTTTTTATGCAGTCATTGTTGGTATGTTAAAGGATGGTTAAATTGATCCATATATTCAGCTGTGAACGAAAATGCATTACCGAGTTAAACATACTTGTCATGCTATTTTAACCTCAGTCAACAAAATGGATTTGCCACAGATTTGTGGATATTCATTGTGATTATGGGGTTTATCTACCAATGTACAGTTTCCTTTTTTTTAAAAAAAAAAAAAAAAGGAAAAGAAAAATGTTTTCTTTGTTACGAATGGTATAAAATGCCAATAAAAGTGGGAATTTCTCAAGTTTTTGTCATCAATTTAAAAATTGTATTTCCTCCTGTGGGACTTGACGGCTCTCATTTCAGATGCTCGTGAGTCAGATGCCTTTTTAACCATTTGAGAGAGCTTGATGAAAAATATAACATCGGTTTTTAAATGTGACTTTTAAACTGTAGGGGCAAATGTTGTATGTTAGGTTGATGGATGCAAAGAATATATCTTGGATGTTAATCGAAGATGTGATTCGTCAAATGTCCAAGTAAATGAAATGCGTGAGCTCTGTGAATATAGTTTTGCTGGTCAATTAAGATGAATGTTGCATGAAGTTAAATGATGGCAGGTAAACTTGTACTAAAGGGCTTTATGTCCATAGTAACTAATTGTCATGTAGTTCTACAGGCAACACACATAATACAGTTTTAAAATCCTAGTTTGAAATTGTAAGCATCATCATTTCTCAGGAGTAAGCAGGAAATGTTACATGTCACATAAGAGCTTGCACAGTATCAGTAGCAGCTGGATAAATGTGCTCTAGGCCAAATACAAAAATGAGCTGCTGGGTCCTGATTGACCTTCCACTCTGTGTAATGCACAGTATAAGTAATCCTATATTATCTAGTCCCAGTTTCTGTGTGCTAATTTAAATACATTTAAAGAAATAATAGATAAGGGATATCCATCATGTAGGCATTATGTCTGCCGAAATTATGAACCACCCTAAATCTATTACATCAGTTGACGTTGTTCTACTTAGCATCTTCCCATTTAACCAAAGATACATAATTATCAAACCACTGGCAGACAGTGAAGCTTTAGGTCACTGAGTGGCTTGGGGTATTTGCTTTGCCCACTTGGTACCAGGTTAAATGGGGATCCAGAAGAAAATACGATCTCTTTTAAATATGTCAATTTCTATTGATGCATTACACACTAATCTAACAAGTATTATTGGCTGTAACAACATCCTAGGTGATTTCCAACCTTGTGACCTCTCACTACAGGTGTGGACCTAAGCTGCTGGCATGAACTGTAGGCTGTAGATAATTTTGTGTTAAAGTTTTGTTTTGTTTTGTTTTTTTGTTATGTTTCACCTGTGTCCGTTTTTTTTGTTTTGTTTTTTTTGTGTGTGTGTTTGTTTGTTTGTTAGCAGGATTACACAAAACCATAGAAAAAAAGACAAAACTTGGATGGATGATGGGTCTCAGCTCAGAATAGAACCCTGTTATTGTTCAGGATCTTGATGAAAAGAATCAAGCGTATTTATGCTGGTATGTATGAGTGCCTACAGAAAGGGACTGGTGGGCCTTGGCAGAGGTATGCAGTCTACTGAGTGCCATTCTAGTGTATTGCCATAATCAATAGGTAGCTCTGCAAATGTATCTTTGGCAATATGAACCAGCGAGAAAGACCAGGCAAAAATGTTCTGTTGCCGAAGTTCCTAGTTTTCCAAAACACTATAATGGCAGTTTGGTTGTATTTAACAATGAAACCCAGGAACAAATAGGCCTGCTCATACTGAAATGATACCTTAAACAGCCTCAACAAATCATCCACAGGCTTATATAGGCAACCGAGAGAGACTGGGAAGGTCTTATTTTTCATGTCACTTTACAATCCCCTCACATGAGGCCCGGAAATATGCAATGAATTCATGAAAAAGTCTACTAATTGTTACATATAGCCCCTTGAAGGAAAGACATACATTTTAATCCATGGCAGTTTTGTGAACAACTTTTCCAACAATTAGAGCCGATTCTGAAAGAATTTCATGTCAAGGACCCCTTAACTGATGAAAATTAGACCACGGATCCCCATTAGATTAGATATTAGCTTATATATGTTTTATCATCAAACCTATGACCACAAAAGTCATACATTCTGTTGTTGGGGTACTAAAGGATAAACCTTAAGTAAAAATAAATTACCTCTGGAGGCTCCCAGAGCCTACTAGAAATACTGACCTGTAGGATATCCAATAAGCTCTGAGAAGGTACTCTAGTTTTCATGGAAAATTAAGAATGTTAAATTCCGAAGCCAAATTGCGGTCACTTTTCCTTCTGAGCAATAGAAAGCATCCTGATTGCAGACGTTACAAACTGGCATGATTCATGCAGGACAGGAAGACTCTACAGGGGATGATTAAAACTACTAAGAACATCATTGGTGACAGCTACAGAGCATCAGGGACAGTGGTGAAGTGACAAATCTGTACAGAGCCAAAAGGATACTAAAAGACGTCAACCATCCCAGACACAGCTGCCATCTGGTAAAAGGTACAGTAGAATCTGTTGCCATAACACCAGACTAAGCAGTGGCATCCTCTGCACTCCACCATATAATTTCTTTTTTCCATTTTTCTTATGTAGCATGAAGGGACTTAAGATCACTTTCGTGTTATAAAAAAGACTAATAAATTAACCTCTTTAACCTTTATAAGAAACCAAATATATGTATCAAGATAAAACATAGGTCTACTAAAATCCATAGACAAATTACAGACAACTCACAGCTGCCATCTGGCAAAAGATACAGTAGAATGACGCTGACGTAACACCAGCAGCATCCTCTGCACTGAGCCATATGAAATAGTTTTGTTATTTTTATGTTTATGTTTCTTTTTTCTTTTTTTATGTAGCATTAAGTGACCTAAGCTCAATTTCATTAAAACCCTGGTGATGTGAAATGACTAGTAAATTAACCTGAAACCTTTTTTAACCTTTGTAAGAAACCTAATATGTGTATCAAGACAAAGGTCTCCTAAAATCTCTCTATAAACATTATACATAGTATATGTATACATATATGTACACATCTAAGTATATATATATATATATATATATATATATATATATATATATATATATATATATATATATATATATATACACATGTATATGTACACCAATATGTATATATATATATATATATATATATATACTGTATATATGTACACATATATATGTATACACACGATATCATAGTGCATAAATATATGTATGTATATATATATATATATATATATATATATATATATATATATATATATATATATATATATATATATATAATCACACGACCGCCCCCCTTTTTACTGACCAAGGTCGTGAGTTCTGTACATGACGTCATAAAGTAATGTTGCCAATTTGTTTTACCAATTTCTTGATTGACTTATTATTACTTTGTCAATTTGTATAGAAACAAAACCGTCTCCTTGTGAGCATAATGCACTATAATATCGTGTGTATACATATATATATATATATATATATATATATATATATATATATATATATATATATACTGTATATATATATACTGTATATATGTACACATATGTATACATATATATATATATATATATATATATATATATATATATATATATATATATATATATATACTGTATATATGTACTGTATATATGTACACATATATATGTATACACACGATATTATAGTGCATTATGCTCACAAGGAGACGGTTTTGTTTCTATACAAACTGACAAAGTAATAATAAGTCAATCAAGAAATTGGTAAAACAAACTGGCAACATTACTTTATGACGTCATGTACAGAACTCACGACCTTGGTCAGTAAAAAGGGGGGCGGTCGTGTGATTACCGCGATCAGTGTATTTATAAAATAATATATTTACTCATTTATTTATCTTGTAGACGCAAACTTGGAATCGTATGGATGCCTGGCGATACACACAAATGATATAACTGTTGCTATCCGACATGCTAACGTTCACTTTTGTCTTTTGTTGAAAGTGCTCCTCCCCACCCCCTTTTTCCTGTGTTACTCCGCTGTGGCGGAAGTAAGTCGTATCGCTGAGGCCTCATCCTTCCAATGGCGACTGCAAACAGGCTGAATAGAAAGCGGGAGCAACCGTGGAGGGGGTCAGAGCTGTGTTACCGAAATTAAATAAATATATCCTATTCTCTGTAGTCATAAAGTTAGCTTGAAATTTGTTTCACCTCTCCAAATCACGGCCGATTCAATGGCCAAAAATCGGAACATTTCGCTCCTTGAGTCGGGTAAGCTGCAGAAGTAAACCCAATTGATAGCTTAATTTCCAACGATATCGCTCATGCTAATTGGTAATCCCCAGCTGCTTTTTTCTCACGGTTAATGTCCTCACTGTTCAATTTCAGAGCTCTATTACTTGATATCTCGTTTTCTAACAACGGGTCCATGTCGGAGAGCGGCTGAGGTGAGCTGGCGTGCCTTGACTGGCACACTGTGTTGTATTTCAAAATAGTTCACTAGCTAGTTGATAATGGAGTTAATAGTGGCCATCTGATAATGAATCGCCTCTTTTAATCCACCGCAGGTCCTGGCGAGTGAACTAGAGGAATATCAGGTGTGTATCCCCGCTGCCTCTGCTGCTTGTTAACTGCTAGCTGCTATCCGTCGGTGTTGACTGAGTCTGGGGATAAAACTTGTCTCACTCAGTCGACTTTTAATACCTCTGTACGTCTCACTCGTTTGACATCACCCGGTGTTTTTTACTAGCTTAATGTGTGCCTGCTGTTTTCCGCCGTGGTGACTCCGCTTTACCAAACTCTGTCTCCGACAGCTCTTACCCGGGAGATTGGACTGGCTGGGGAACGAGCACCCGAGGACATATGAAGATGTGGTGAGATTTAAATATCTGTTAAGTTCATTGTCGGCGCTTGTTATTGTCTTGTGACAGGGGGACTGTGAGTCCATGCTCTGTTCTTGTTTACGGTCTTTGTTCTTTTTCCTGCGGGACTGCTGTTGGGTTTCGTTGAGTTGGAAGGACTGACAAGGTCACAAGTCGTTCCGTCTGACTTTAATTTTCAAAGTTAATCGGGGTATGGTAGCTCAGAAAATGCGATTTGGATTCGGTTTAATATTATTTAGCACCGACTGTTGTACTGCAGATAGGGTGGGATGTTCGGCTTCTTGCTACGTCGAGACGGCTCTAGTGGCCAATCAGAGGCCGAGAGACGCTGTCTCTGCGTTATTTTGCATGTGACCTGAGCTGTGATTGGTCCATAAAAGGAAAAGTTTTGCATAAGAAGCCACGCCTCTTGGACTAGGAGTTGAGAAGCACATGAAAGCAGCAACTACCCTGTCAGACATTTCCACCAAAGTGTTCAGGCAGGCTGCAGCCCCTAGAAAAAAGTATTTCAAATGTATTGGATGATGTGTAAAATCCAGACATTATATGCTGTATGTTATACATGTAATATGTACAATGGCAACTAATGACTGATTATTTCATCATCTGTTGATAATCTTTGATTCATTGTTTAGTCCGTAAAAATATTAGATAATAGCAAAATATGATAATCATATCTCCAGGTAACATCTTCATATTCCTCATCTTGCGTGACCATCAGCCTAATACCTAAACACATTCACTTTACAATGATGTAAAACAGAAAAGCCTCTGATCTGTACATTTAAGATGTTTGTTTGGCATTTTAGTCTCATAATCAATTACCAGAACCTAGCATTTGTTTCAGCTGTGATCTGTATACATTGCCATGTCACCACTCAGGCTTTGTTTGCCCTGACAGGTCGCAGCCAACAGACATATTGCACCAGACCATTTGCTACGGATATGTAGGCAGATTGGACCAATTCTTGACAAAGAGGTGCCATCATGTGTCCCAGGGGTACACTCTCTCCTTGGTTCTGGAAAGCAGTCAATGCTTAGGACTGCAAAAGGTACATAATCTTCAAGGTGCCTCAGAATATGTCTGGAGGCAGAAATGGCATTTTTTTTCTCTGTACATTGTTTTGGACATTACACAGGCTGCTCTCACTGAGAAATATTGAGTTCTGTTAATATAAAGCTTTGGAGTGTTTCTTGGTTTATGCCTTCACCAGAGCTGATGCTATCTTTTTCCCACACAGAGCTCAATCATTCTGTGAACTTTTTGTTTGCTTTTCAGACTGCGACAACGTGCGGTTTCAAGCTTCATCATATGCAGCCCTTCACCGGGGCAGACCACCAGAGAGGCCTTCAAACTGCAAGAAACCTCTACCCTTAGGTAGGTCTGGCCTCACTCAATATCCCTCTGTTATGTGTTTTTTAAAAAGAATGTGAAATGGACAAATTGATGTGCCCATTATTGGTACCTGTCTTAGCATGGTACTGCTCTGAAGGTTTTTCAAATGCCTCTCCACGCATACCATGCATGTAATGTGTGTGCGTACATGTATTTGAATAATTGGTTAAAATAAAAACTGAAAAGTAAAATCCTCATTTGATTTTGAAGGACTGATATATACGGTTATATATACTCTACTTCACTGTGCGTTCCTCTTTTGTCAGACTGTTGTTGTCAAATATCGATTTGGTGCGCTGCCACGACTGAGCCAGATTGGCTGCGTGGATGCAGTTTGTTACACTGCAGTGTTAGTTTTTATTAGCATGATAATTGTACTTATTGTATCTCATTATTTCATCTGAAGCTTTTCACAAATTATTGTATTTTTCAATACATTCGATTCTTTTATGAGGATCCCTGTTAGCCCCTGCTGTACAGGCATGTATCTACTGTGCACTGCAGCATTCTTGTTCTGCCTGCTTTCAACAATGTTTTCTATTTAAAAACTTGTCCTACCTCAGGGTAAATAACACACATTCAGACCTCTTTTTTGTTTTTAAAGGAATGCTATTAAGGTTTAGAAAGCCACCTTTTGTAGAAGACACGCACTACAAATAGGCCTCATTAAATGCTTGAAACTAAAACTAAGAACTCAAAGCGGATAAAAACCTTATGGATGGTGTTCTTGTTTCTCTGATATTTTGTTGTTTACCATAGCAACAGATACAAACCAGATGCTTCAGACTTAAGAGCGGCAGTGATATTGTTATTATTTACAGATCACTTTTGAATTGAGGATGGCATTTGTGTTTCATGCTGTTAAATTTATGTGACACGATGACTATAAAAACAAGACATAAATCATGTTGAGACAGACAAGCTGAGCTAGAACCTGACTCTATTTGCTGCTGCGTTAAGATGCACAAGGTTTATTGGAAGACTTGCATTCTTGGCTTTGATAAAAACCTTTTGTACTTTGATATATGTACATCCATCCTGTGATGATAATGCCCCACCACTTGTGTCAATATTGGAGTAAATAAATTTTATGCCCCCTTTTTTGGGTTGTTACACCCCCCTACATTCTGATGATTGGCATCTTATCGTCAACAGTGAAGGTCCTTCGAGGGAGAGAGCTGACGGGAGCACAACGCTTCAGCTCCATCAATCCTGTCAGCAACTATGAGCGCATGCGGCTGCATAGGCGGATCCTGGGGCATCTGTCTGCAGTGTACTGTATCGCATTTGATCGCACCGGTCTCAGGATCTTCACAGTAAGATGGAACTTGTCCCACTACCAGAAGAAAACCACCTTATTCAGTGTGCTATGATCACAGTGATTTAATTCTGCCGATTAATGCAGTGGGAACACAGAGAATTTTAAATATAGGACACTTACGAAGTTGACACTCACCTGACTGTGACGCTACATACTTAATATTGTTATTTTTCTTTTCTCAGGGCTCAGATGACTGTTTGGTGAAGATTTGGTCTTCGTTTGATGGAAGGCTTCATTCGACGCTGCGAGGACACTCTGCAGAGATCACAGACTTGGCAGTGAATTACGAGAACACGTTAATTGCTGCGGGAAGCTGTGACAAGACCATCCGCGTGTGGTGCCTTCGTACCTGTGCCCCCGTGGCTGTGCTGCAGGGGCACAGTGGATCCATTACCTCCCTACAGGTAAATTGATTTCTGACTTCGTATTCTGTTGTCTTAAAAAATGAAATGAAGCAGGTTTCTTTTTCTATACAAATGTATTTTGGCATCATTTGAACGAGATGTGTGTCATTCTCTTCACTCTGGACATGATAAATTGAAGCAAAAATCAAGCAGTTCTAGATATATTTTGCTATCAAAGAAAATTGACATTTTATAATAACCTTTTTTGCATTTTCTGAGTATTTCCATTTCCATGCAGCGCCCATTATTCCATTGTGAGATAACTTTATTGTTATCTACCTCTATTTACAATCCATAACTATTGTTAGAATATAGATCTTACAAGTATTGTTTTGTGAGTCCTACTCTTTTTAAAGCATATTAAAAGATTACATAATTTACATGTGTGACTCTGCCCCGCTGTGCATCTCTTTCACATATGATAACATAACATTATTCTGGATTAATTTTATATACTGTACTGTACTGTTATCAATGGAGCAGAAGCTTTAAAACCTTGGGTGGCAGTACGTGTTTATCCTACATTGACACTGCCTGAAATGAAACAAAAAGAAGAGGTGTTAGGAGCTCTGGCAAAGGTTTGTTCTATCCAAAGAATCTGTTCCCATCAGCCCTCATTGCATCTTCCCTTTATCACTATGACAACTTGCCTCTGCTAAGTATAAAAGCAGTTATTGCAGTATGCACATGATGCTTCATGGATGGCAACATCCTCTTGGTTACCATGGCTGTCCGTACTCTGTTGTTTGCCTTCCATTTCAGTAGGACAAGTGGTCTGAAGACTGAGAAAACTCATCTGCTCCAGTGTTACACCAGTCACTCATTGCTGATGTCATAACTTCACTTGAATCAGACATTTAATGTCCTCAAGAAAATAGACTTTTTGTCCGTTGACTATTTGTGAGGACAGCAAAGGGGGATCATGTCAGTACTTAACCCCCCATATAGAATGCATGTCTTGCTTTTCTTGATATTAAGGAAGGAAGAGTACTTCAGGTACTTGATCTGTGAACATCTTGTGTTTTCAGTTCTCACCGTTTGCCAAGGGCTCTAAACGTTACATGCTGTCCACTGGAACTGATGCTACCGTCTGCTTCTGGCAGTGGGACGTCAACAACATCAACTTTAGGTGACTATTTACACATGTTTTTGAAATGGTGATAATTCGTAAATATTCACTTGCAGTGCTCTTAAAACAATATGGTCAAATAAAAACAAAGTTGAGTGTGTGGCCAAAAATTTACAAATGTAATTTTGAAAAGCTTGAAAGAACGGTTGAGATCATTCTATGGCATGTTTAAACAGCTGATATTTGAGCATAACATAGTTTTACTCGTTTGAGTGTCAGTTGAACAGACAGGGCTTTGACAAACAGTTAACATGCTAAACTGTTGGCTGTTATGTAAATGAGAGGTGGGAATGGCAACTCTTCTTATGGAAATCAGCTACAGGTCTTAAGCAAACGATTGAAGACAAACTGAACAAGGTAGACTGTGTTTTTTTTTTTTCTGCTCCAATACCTGCTACTGCTAATGCTGCTGCTGTTAATAAAGCTGCATTTAGAGTCTGCTTTACTGTGATATCTGAACTTGCAAGCATATAGTTGTATATCAAGCAACCAAGTTGACGTATCTGTACAATGTGAAGACAGACTTGATCAAAATCTGCATTTAATCTCCATTTTCTTCACGGTATGTAGGTGAGCCTTATCTGAAAAAGGAGTGTTAACTCAACATCTGACCTGACTCTAATCACTCCTGTCATCATGAAGTTGGAATGCCTGTTAGATGAGATGAAACTTTAATTGACAGGTTGTCATGTGCAACAGATGAGTTCTGACATACAAATGTGGCCTGTAGAAGATTTTCAATAATGTCAGCAAATGGTCAAGGCCATTCTTTAAATCTGTTTAAGAACACCCAGGCTTTTATATGTACTTTATATTTTTTTATATTATTTTTTATATTATTATTTAACATTTTCTCCACTGTCTTTCAAGTGATCGACCACACAAATTCATAGAACGGCCGAGGCCCGGAGTTCAGACTGTGTGCTCGTCATTCAGCCCAGGTAATGTATAATTTTAAGTAGACTGATATGTAAAATTACTATATGTACATAACCTGTACACATGCTACTGAATGTGTTTTGAGTAGTGTCTTATTAATACAGACATATTCATCATCCTCTGAATTTTGTGTTGAAACACTTTCAATGTCTTATTTTTTTCAGGTGGCATGTTCCTGGCAACAGGAAGTACAGATGATGTCATCAGAATATATTTCGTGGGAAGCGGGAGTCCAGAAAAAGTATCAGAGCTTCATGAGCACACGGTGAGAGCTCCATCAAAAGCCAAACTTTTTTGTGAAGCATGTTCCTTGACAGAGAACATATTGAACTTTCAGTTGGATTGTCGATTTAATCATTCTCCATGTTGCTGCTCTCCTTCCAGGACAAAGTTGACAGCATTCAGTTTTGCCACTCAGGTGAAAGGTAAAGTAAAATCATTGTACTTGCTCACCATAGATTTCTCACAGTAGTTACATTGAATTCTACGCAACAGTGCATACAGTGATAGTGTAATGGTTGTTGTTGTTTCAGGTTTGTGAGTGGAAGTCGAGATGGGACAGCGCGGATCTGGAAGCTCCATCAGCGACAGCAGTGGAGGTGCATCTTACTCAACATGTCTGCCACTCTTCCAGGGTAAGGAGCGCTTTGTTCTTGGTCTACCCATGTGAATGTGGCAACAAATGAAGTCTTTCTCCTGACTGGTGTTGTTCTCAGGAAGAAATACTAAGACAAGGATGAGAACCATATGAGCAACAAGATATGAGAGAATGACACTCCCATTGGTGGTTCAAAAAAAAAAAAAAAACACCTGGGAGATTCACTAAATTAAGCGCAGTCATTTGGTCTCATTTGGCCACATCAAAGAGCTGTCAGAGCATGTACCTGTATGTCAGCTGAGCAATCCATTTCCCCAAATGTTTTATTTGTTCAGATGTCAGATTGTTTAAGTTATAACGGCTGCTTCACAAGCAGGTGAGAGGGCTGTGACCTAATAAAGGAAAAATGAGCTAGCCTGGCTTCATGTTTGTTTTTTTTCTGATGAGATGTTGTCCTTTTATTGCTTATTTTCAGATTAATAATGATTACAGCATGACATGCCCACTTAAACAAAACAAAACAAAACTAGCAATAGCATGTTTAAACTCAGAAGGGTAACTTGAGAGCCGCCAAAGGAAGTGTTCAAACATTTCTTCCTTGTGCTGTATTAATCCGCAAGTTGACTTAAGTTTATACTCCCCGTTTACCATCAGACAGACATGCTTGATGGACAAAATCACATGGTGGCTGATTTTTTGTTCTCTACATTGTAGAATCATCTTGACAGTGTATTCAGTCAAACCACCAAACATTCAGGCCTGACTTCACCATCAATCATACAAAATCTTATATGATACGATACCAGTACATCACTGAAGTTGCCCCAAACTTTCAGGGGTGCAAGAAGAAATGGTGTTTACCAAGCAGAGCTCATCTGTCTGCTCAGAGAACTATAAAGGAGCCTCAGTGGCAGTGTCTATAATCCGCTCGTCTGCTCACGGCATAATCCCGTTGTCACTGCGTTTCAGAAGTATTGTTTGATAACCAAATCAATTAAAAATTTTCATGATTGTGTCGTCTCACAGTTTTTAGTACATTGTACGTACATTTGCATTAAGTTCGGTCCTGTCTGCCAAGCTGGCATCACATAGGTGTTCTTTTTCATTTGTATAGCTGAAGAAGTCACATGTCACACAAAATGCACCAAGTTTGATCAGTATTAGAGGTTTCAATTACTTGGAGAATTATCAGCATTTCTTGAGTTAAGCATAAGTGAAACTGCACGCATGTTGATCTTCTTCAGTGAAGTAAAAGTGAAAAAGAACAATGCTGTGGCAGTAAAACGGGTAGGATCAGTCATATTGCAACAGGAGACACAGGGAAAACGAACTAGTTATTGTCATTTGTGTTGAGTAATGAATCAACTGTATCACTCTTAGACAGCATGTTTTGAGTGTTGCAACTGGTCATATGAAGTTCATGTATTTTTCTAATTTGAGCTTTTTCCCATGTCAGTGCTGAAACAATGAGTGAAGAGGAAAGCTACTTCAAACCCAAAGTCACCATGGTAGCGTGGGATCGTCATGATAATACAGTCATCACGGCTGTTAACAACCATCTCCTCAAAGTGTGGAACTCCTACACAGGACAGCTGCTACATATCCTCAAAGTAATTGTGCACCATTCTTTGTTTCTCTTGGCAAAACGCAGAGCGTAGTTGATATCACAACCACCTCATTTAACCTCCACAAACTGATAAACTTATCTGAACATTGCTTTCAGGGCCATGAGGCCGAGGTGTTTGTCCTGGAGCCGCACCCCTTTGACCCCCGGATCATCCTGTCTGCCGGCCACGATGGGAACGTCTTCATTTGGGACCTGCAGCGAGGGACGAACACACAGCACTACTTTAACATGGTACACTCACACATGGCAAAATCAGAACATGGTGCTTCCATGATGAACAAACCATACTCTATTGAGAGACCCTCCATGATTCACATGACAAAGAAAGCAGCAGACAACATGGTAACAAGACAGAGTCAGTTGAGACATATTTGACAGTGTGGCTCAAACATAAGTCAACTTCACGCATCACACAGTGTGCCTTCTAGAGCTTTTATGCATCTGTGCTGGCAATAGCCATGGAGACGTATGTCTCAGGAACAGCTTGTGAGTTTCAACAAATTTACCACAAATGTATACATGTTGGACTTGAGGATGACCTGATTAGATTCTGGCCATCAAAGGTCAAAATCACTGTGACATCAGAAAACATAATGTCAGAGAACATTTTCATACATTAGCTATGACAGAATTTAAAAATATCTAACATGATGATTTTTTTTTTTTTTTTTTTAAATTTGAAAATTACATTTTTTATTTTTTTTTATTTTTTAGAAGTCCACTACACTGTGACATTATAATGAATGCAAAAACAATTTCCTGACCATTGTTCAACCCCATAGCTCAGCAACCGAAGAGGAGATTGTGACTATACTTAACATTTTGTCAGATACTGAACTAGTGACACAAATCATATAAGTGTAGTGATTGTATAAATCTTATGTGCTGCCAGGTTGAGCATGTCCATGTTTTAGAATTTGTAGCTTCTTTGTGTTGTGTTAGAATCAGCTTTGTTTTTTGTTTGTCTCAGCGAACTTTAATAGACGTACAGCAGTGGTCCATCACAGGCATCGAGCTTCAGGCTATTGTCATTGCAGAGTTCTACAAAGCTCTCTATCAGTCCTCTGTACTCCTCTGTAAAAATAGTCTCTGAGTGACAACAGCATGATTTTTTTTTTTTCACTGGAAACTATTCACTGGGATCATACAGGTCAATATCGTGATGTCTTCCCTTTCGTCAAGAAAAACACAAGAGTCCACCGAAGTCATACCTACATAGGCTATGTTGTATGTCTGGACAGACCTAGTTGTGAACGGAAACTTAACTGGTGTGCAGAGTTATATACCTGCAAGGTGGTAATTGTTGTTCATCCTGGAGCTGTCTCTCATTTCTCCTGAAAGTTTTATAGGAATTTTTTGGATTCTTTCATTTATTTTTGTGTGGGTTGACAAGTTTGACTGCCTAATTACTGTTGCTGTTTGTTCTGCTTGCACAAAAGGTAGAGCTGTAAATGAGCGTAATAGGATAGCATATAAGAAATACTTGGGCTCTACCAAAGTTGGTACTACTTTGAAGTCTTGTAGGCAAGGGCAAAAAGCCTACAAGGAAACACATTGAGAACAAGTATTGAAATTTTGTTGAAAACTTGTGTGTTTGTATCCTGACATGTTTCTGTACATGTGGTTATTTTGTGTTTCTCATCCAGATTGAGGGCCAGGGTCATGGGGCCGTTTTCGACTGCAAATTCACCCCGGATGGCCAGCGTTTTGCCTGCACAGACTCTCACGGCCATCTGCTCATCTTTGGCTTTGGCAGTTCGAAGCCGTATGAGAAGGCAAGGCTAGACGCATATACAAGTTTTTTTCACAAACAATTCATCATTGTTGCTGAGTGAAATCGCAGTAAAGCCATCCAAGTTTACAGACTGGGGAAATGTTATAGCCATTAAAGTCTGACACTTTCAAAGCTCACTGTATGGTATGCGTCCAAAAATAAGTGTGTGTGTCTGAATAATCCTGCCTTACATGAGTGCAACAAAAGCAGCAGGGTGATGCCATATCTTTGTCTTCCTCCTGGTCTCCACACAGCTTCCAGACCAGGTGTTCTTTCACACGGACTACCGACCGCTGATCCGAGACACCAATGGCTTTGTGCTGGACGAACAGACCCAGCAGGCGCCCCATCTCATGCCCCCACCCTTCTTGGTGGACGTGGATGGAAACCCCCATCCACCAAGGTAGACATGACCTTCTCTCTGTTAGAGAGCAGAAGTACAGTCTTGAATCATTAACTTACGGGTCAGATGTTTGAATCATTACTCCATGCAAGTTCTCAATGCCCTAGGCCACAATGGAAGCAATACCAGGTAGAGTTGTGCAGTTACTTTCATATTGTTCCCGTTTTACATCAAATTTGTATGCGTATGATTCAAAGTGAGGTTAGTGTTGGTTTGACTTAAAGCTATTTCTTGGTTAAAAATGTTTCACTCTATTTTCAGGTACCAACGCCTTGTCCCAGGTCGGGAGAACATTGCTGCTGAACACCTGGTTCCACAGCTGGGATACGTAGCCACCAGTAAGAATAAAACCCACCGGACGCAGGCCTTAATTTGACCTTAATCAGCCTTTTGCTAGAGAGAAGAATGTTTTGTTTAATACATGACTAATTTATTTCAGTTTCTCTGCTTTAACAGCCAACTTAATTTAGGAACGTCTAAACCTTATCTTCCCTGCTACAATGATTAGCTTGATCATTTTCTAACTAGCCAACTGTAAGATTTGGACAAGCCCAACTAACGCTCTTGTGCTCCCTGTTTGATGACATTTTCAGGTGATGGTGAGGTGGTTGAGCAGGTGATCAGCCAGCAGACTGCAGAGCACGAGGAGGTCACAGTCAGGCGCAGCAGCCTCCTGGATGAGGCAATCAGAAATCTCCAGGAGCAGCAGGCACGGCAGAACCAGACAGGGGCCGAGGCAAGGCCTGGGGCTGGGGTAGGACCAGCTGAGGCACAGGGCCCAGCCTTGGCACCTGCACCAAGCACACCCCGCAGAGGTATCAATACACCACCAGTGTATTGGGTTGCTTTAGCTGATAAATTGCCTCATTGAGCTGTTGGATGCTGGCGGTGTGATTTGCTGTATTGAATGTTAATATAATTCTCTTACCCTCATTATCAGTGTCTGTAAATGATCGAGCAGACGTGCAGTCGCCCCCTAATGTGGGACTGCGCCGCAGCGGACAGGTGGAGGGCGTCCGACAGATGCATCAGAATGCACCTCGCAGCCAGATGGCTACTGAAAGAGACCTGCAGGCCTGGAGACGCAGGGTGGTGGTGCCTGAACTGGCAACCAGCACCTACAGGTAGAGACCTCTGATGTTTGCTCTACTGTCCACTGCTGAAGACATGGTCCATGTGTGACTGGAGTTGTCTTTGCTCTTTGTTGTGCTTTATAAAGGTGACACCGTTTACACAAAGCTCAACTGATTATTTTAATAATGTAATATTTTAATATGACCTAGATTGAAATGGATCTTAATCCCAGTCCTGTTTTACATTAGATCATAACCAATTGAATTTTTTTTGTTTATTTACATCAAAAGACATGTTTAAAAAGGGAATGTTTGAGTGCTTTAGTTCATTGTCAAAACTCAATCAGGGGAATTCATCAGATTGTTTTTGTATTTGTTTCTTCAACGAATACATTTGACAAATCGAAAGGAAACAGAATATTAATTTAACCTTGTTATCTTTATAATAACAACAGAATAAAAGTCCAGTATCAGTGATTTACTTGTACAGTATCTTTAGATCGTAGGCATTGAAAATGTATTGATTGACAGAAAAGTAACAGGTCCTTATGACTCAGGTGTGTCTTACTGTTCCTTTTTAGACTTCAGACATTATGTACATTTGTTTTCAGGGACCAGGAGAACATTCGAGCAGCCAAAGGAGACGAGGAGATGGCGTTGTACAATGCAAAGAAGAGACGCATTATCTACAACCGAGTAGGATTATTTTACCTTCACCCGTGTAGGAACTGTTCTGTCCCCAGTTTGGATGAAATTATTTAATCATTTAGGATTGTGTTTTTCCGTATTTTTGTTTTTTTACATTCAAATAATTGTCTGCATTTTTCTGCTATTTTTTCCCCCTTTTTTTCTCATGTGTTAGCCACAATTTCTGTACAAATCTTTGCGCTTGTGTTGAGTCAGTTCCATCTGTCCCATCAGGATGATTCAGATGATGAAACTCCCACTGCGAAGCGAGCACATGGTCACAGCGACGGGCTGGAATTCATGGACTTTTCATGTGAAGAGGGAGAGGAGACTGCAAGCTCAGATGGACACACTGAGGTATTATATGGCATTCTCCATTTTACTGTGACTGTGATGTCACATTTACAAGCACCTGTAGTTTTTATTATTATTTATTTACGTTTGTGTATTTTTGGGGAGATTTTAAATAAGGTCCTGTTGTTTTTAATCTGCTCAGGACAATGAATTGGATGGCAGTGAACTGGATTCGTCCAATGATGAGGAAGAGTGGAATAGTGACAGCTCAAGGTATGAAGTTTTTATGATTATCACAAACTACTGTGGAGTAAGTCCTCAAATTTGTTTGAACTTGTTTAGAGTACCAGATAAAAGGGTTTTCCCAAATCGCCAATGTTATGATAGAGACAGAAATATTGACTTTAATGTTCAAACTTTTTGTTGTCTTAGGTGGCAATCCCCCACACATCTGGTACCCCAAGCAGGTTAAAACAAGTTATTTGATTAACTTTTGTCTTGCCTGTTTGCACATATGTAACTTAAAGTCATAACTGGTTTTGATTGGACAGTCACACATCCAGCGAGTACTCAGACTGGACGGCAGACGCTGGCATCAACCTGCAGCCCTCCACCCCCTTGTCATCACGCAAACGGGTGCAGCGCAGACTCAGCAGCTCTGAAGACGATGATGAAGAGAATGAGGACGAGGAGGAAAAGCAGCAGAGTGACGAGGAGGAAAAGCCGGCCAAGAAAAGCAAAGAGAAGGCCAAGAAGGCAAAGAACAAGTCACCCAGGGTGAGTTTTGCAAATATAGTACATACTGTTTATTTTAGAAATATCTTAACAGGTTAACATTTACTTGATTTACCTCTGCAATCAGCGTCCAAAGGCCAGACCATCCATCAACAGAGAAGTCTCGAACGAGTTCAGACCCTCACCATGGATTACTGATGTCATTCCCAGGAAGTCTCCTTTTGTTCCTCAAATGGGCGATGAGGTATGTGCATTAGACATTAGGAGAGGTACTTAAACATGAGAAAACATGTTTTCAGCTTGTTTAAAGATCTTTGTATTTAACTTTTTAGTTGGAAAATATGATCTTAACGCCACTCAGTTCTTCCTTGACTTCTTTGACTCTTCTGTCTGTCAGGTGATCTACTTCCGACAGGGACATGAGGCGTACGTCGAGGCTGTGAGTCGGGGTGAACTGTACCCCATCAACTTAGAAAAACAGCCCTGGAAGAAAATGCAACTACGGGTAAGACTAGGACAAATAATAAGATAATAAGATGACAGATAACAGAAAGAAGTTGGACATAATCTATAAAATTCTCACAGACTCTGTGATGTGACGTTAAATATAGGTAGAAATCTTGAATAAAAAAGTTGGGGTATTTTTTGTCATTTATATGTAGGCAAAAATCTAAACTGAAAATGTATTTTTATTATAAATGTTTTTGAATGTGTTAATTAAAAATAGGACCAAGAGTTTGTGAAGATCACTGGGATCAAGTATGAAGTCTGCCCTCCAACACTCTGCTGTCTGAAGCTGACTCTCATTGACCACGGCACTGGCAGAATCACAGACAAGTCCTTTTCTGTCAAGTAAGCAGCTCTGCTTCCTTCACTTGCCCTCTATTGAGAAACACACTCAATATTGGTGCATTTCTCACTTCCTTTATCAACCCAACATGGAAGAGTCTTATTTTGGCTGAATGCACAGCACACACAGTGTATGAACATCATGATTATGACGGAGGTATGTAGCTGTATAATATGGACATAATGCCTACATTTGATTTTTGGGTTGCCGTCAACAAGGTCCATCATTAGACTTCAGAGGATGAATATGTTTGTGGCTTTGATATGCTGGCAGAAATGCTGGTGTTGCTGTGTTTTTTTTAATGATGTGTATTCATCGACAACTCTGTGTTTATTATTCTCCCTCATTAAAGCTACGCTGATTTCTTGAACAGGTATCATGACATGCCAGATGTGATTGATTTCCTCATTCTGAGGCAAAGTTACGATGAGGCACTTCGAAGGAACTGGCAACCAAGTGAGTCTATGCACCTTGTTAGATATTGTTTTTGTTGTTTTCATCATTTGAAACCCTAACCCTAACCCTAACCCTTAAATCTACACAGAATAATGGTGCTCTCATAGCCAACACATTTGTCACTTTGTCAACATTTCAGACAAACCAATAATTACTCTTTTTCCCTGTGAGGATTTCCTTTTTGTATCGCTATGTCAAGGCACCAATGAAATAAGTTTTGTTTGCACACTTGTCGGTCAGTATTTAGTGCATTCCTGCACAAACTGCATAGTATACATGAGCCTCCCCTTTGCCTCGTCACTCTTGAAAAAGGGATTTTGATCTAAGTGAGGCTATAGTGGATTAAATATGAAGATTTATATTCCTGGCTTTTGCAGTACTTGCTTTTTCTTTTCTCTTACTATGTCTATTGTCATGCACAAAAGTCCTCAGGCAAATTTCTTACATGTGAAAACCTACTTGGCAATAGACCCGATTCTAATTGTTGCCCACACCCATCCTCTTTCAAGCCATTCATCAGTGCAGCCTCTTAGAGAGAATAGATACTGTTTGTTTTTATGTCCTTTTCCTAAATTGAACGCCTCCTGTGCAGATGACAGGTTCCGCTCAGTGATAGACGATGCTTGGTGGTTTGGGACCATCGTCTGCCAGGAGCCCTACCAGCCGGAGTACGCTGACAGTCTCTTCCAGTGCTTCAAAGTCAGGTTGGAAACATCACGTGTTGTCATGAAAGGGTTAGCAGGAGATACTGTGTTTGTGGGATCAGGACTAATGTCAAATATTGGTTAGTTCCTCGGAAATATTGCTTGTCCTACTGTCAATATTTGACACATTGCTTTAAGTGAGTAAGTAAAGTGAAATTTGTGACAGACACTCTAGGGGTGTCCACCTTTCAAGGCGAGGAGTGAATACAAGCCAATGTTAACACTTCCTTCCCCAAAACTGTGTTTGACATTTGATGTTCAATCTTTATTCTTCAATTTAATGAGGTGTCCCTAAAATAGGCTACAGTATATCCTACTATCTGACCCCTGGTGGTTATTAAGAGGCATTACAATGTCATGTTTTGTTAAACAGGTTTAATTGAAGCAGGTTTTATAGCGGACTTGTTTTTGTGCTTTCTATCACCAGATGGGACAATGGGGAAACAGAGAAACTGAGTCCTTGGGATGTGGAGCCTATTCCAGATAACGGTAATGAAGACTTTTTACTATCTTATTGCTGTCACATGCACACATTGACACAGTGCTCAGAGGCTTTTAATACATATTTAACAAATCTGTCTTTGGTGTGCAGCCGAGCAGCCAGAGACAGAAGGAGGTGGCATCCCTGTGACGGCAGATGAGATGAGCGAGCTGATGTACAAGCCTCTGCAGGGGGAGTGGGGGGAGAGGAGCAGGGACGAGGAATGTGAACGCATCATCGTCGGCATCGACCAGCTCATCACAGTCGGTGTGTAGAGAAACAGACATTCTCTAAATCTCTTGTTTGCTCGTACTCACACACTCCCTCTTCACAATTCGCTCACATCTGTAGGTCCTTCAACTATTCCCAGTCATACTAACCCACCTCCCCCTGTGTTTCTGCTACAGAGATTACAGCTCCCTTCTCTGGTCCTGTGGACTTAGTCCAGTATCCCTCCTACTGCACTGTGATCGCCTATCCCACTGACCTGGGCACCATCAGACTGCGACTCATGAACAGATTCTACAGGTCAGTCCTGTTAGATTTTCCTCCTTCCACCTGATAATGCAAGCAGGTCAAAGCATGAAGTATTTGCACTCCTGACTGTTGACCCAGTTCTGTCCTTGAAATGTCTTCAGCTGCTGACAAACAAATATCTGACATTTTATACAGTTTGTGTGTATTAACCCACCTCTGGTGATCCACAGGCGCCTCTCAGCATTAATATGGGATGTCAGGTATATTGCACATAACGCCCGCACTTTCAATGAGCCAAGGAGCAAGATTGCCCACTCTGCAAAAATCATCACAAATGTCCTCCAGAAATTTGTCAAGTACGTTTCATTCATTTGTTTGTCCTGACAAGCATGCTTCCCAAAATTAAACCAATGGCTAGATCATAATTACCGTCACAGTATTATTTAGATACATTGTCTTGCATGCAAAATTGACGACTTTTTCCTACGTTCCCAGTAATCCAGCTTGCACAGATATTATGGAGATTTACAATGCTGTTGAAGAAATGGATGATGACGATGAGGTAAGTCTGGCTGATTTACTATATTTGTTTGATTTATCATGTCCTGCTGTCAAACCTTAGTTTAAGCAGCAAATACATGCAATTGATGATAAAAAGAAGAGACTATGTCAAGGAACACGTCACAGGAAGGTTGTTTTCCGTAACTGGTTTTAGGCACCTTCACTGTTGTCATTTATGATTACATTTATGTTGGGGCATACCATTTCAAAGCTTTATTGATGTTAGAATGTTGACATTCAAATACTAAATAGTCTGAATGTTGCACAGCAGTCTATTCTGTTTAACCCTGATATTTCTGCACATTTGCAGGTCAAGATCAGGCTACACTAATATCACTGTTGGTAGAAATCGATTCAGTGATGGATGCATTGGATTGTTTCTGACTTGTGCGATCAAAACTTTTCCAATAACTTCAGAGAATTGTAAAGCCCAAAAATGAAAATGTATTACAAGAAGATGGATGTTGTCTTTTCCAAAATTAACAAGATCTTTTAATTTTGAATTTCCTCCGGGATCAATAAAGTATCTATCTATCTATCTATCTATCTATCTATCTATCTATCTATCTATCTATCTATCTATCTATCTATCTATCTATCTATCTATCTATCTAATTAAGATAAATGTTCTACTTCAAATCCTGTTTGTTGGCATTTAACCTTCCATAAACTACTACTTTTCACTACAGTCAAAAAACCGTTTTACCTTCCACACGAGAAGGGAGGCAGCAGCTGTGTTAATGGGGCAGTATAGCATCAATCCAACAGCACTATACATTTATTTCTATAACTGCAATAACAAAAATCTTTTCTGACTCAAACGCTATTAAGTTTGAGGATTTCATGAGCCTCATTCGAAAACCTTAAGAGAAGCTTTGAAGGTTAATAAAATTACCTTTGGTACAGCAATAGACATAAGTAATCTAACCTTGATTTCTTCCTTCAGGAGGAAGATACAGAAGCACCAGGAACATCGTCTGGACACAGACTGCGTCAGGTAAAAAAATACGAAGACTTGTTCACATACAGTTTATAAATACTCCAAATAAAGATTTACCAGATGTTTTGTGGTTTTAATCGTGTGTAAGGTTCATCAGTACTGTAAATTTGATGCATGATGAATGAAAATTGGTTAGCAGATCAATGATTCAATAGCAGCTCTCGTCATGATGAAGTCCTCGATATTTGCAGCGCTCTGTAGAGGTGCTGCCAGACAGAGACGCCTGGAAAGAACAATGCAAGACTCTTATCAACTACATATTTGAGTGTGAGGACTCGGAACCATTCAGACAGCCTGTGGATCCTCAGAACTATCCAGTAAGTCAACACAGTATACCACAGCATGCTGTTAACAAGTTACACTTTACTCGTGTGTACTAGTGTTTTGGAAAATATCTTGTCTAAATTGTGTGTCTGTGTGTGTGTCTGTGTGTGTTTGTGTGTGTGTGTTCGTTCCCAGGACTACCATGACATTATTGATACACCAATGGACTTTGGCTCCGTGAGAAGGAAGCTTGGGAATGATGGCTATGAAAACCCCATAGAGCTGTGCAAAGACACCAGGCTAATATTTGCCAATGCTAAAGCCTACACACCCAATAAACGCTCCAAGGTAGGGTAATTTAAGATGCTAAATGTTGCAGGTGGAGATCATCTAATAAAATCTGCTTTGGGTTTAGACATTCTGTTAATTTATTAAGTCATTTCAGTATATTTCTGACTATCATTTTCTGTCCCATTCTAGATTTACAGTATGACGTTGCGGCTCTCAGCCTTCTTTGAGGAGCAAATCAGAACGATCACATCAGAATACAAAACTGCTGTGAAGAGCAGTGACAGGCTCCGCCGCAGTCAAAGGTTCCGCAAGAAAATGCAGCAGCAGGATCAACCCTCCGCCTCATCAAGGTTTGTTTTGAGTTATGTGTTTTGTCATCTTGTCTGCTTGGAAACAGGAAGAACAAGTTTTGTGCTTTGGTGAATCTCCTGCCATACATTCCTGCTGAAAATACTCTTACTAACAATACTTTCTTGGTGCAAGTGCCAAACAGTAACCTGATTTCATTGGTTCAAGCAGTCAGAGCAGATCATTTGGGGATATTGATGGCACATTTGACATAAAATGTCCATGTTAATGTCTGATGAAATTCTTCTTTTCTCAAGTCAAAAGAGAGCTGCTGTACAAACTCAGGAAAAAGTGGAGTCGACGTCAGTGACCAAATCTACCTCAGCCAAAGTGTCTGTTCCTGAGAGAGCCAGGAGGAGTCGAAGAAGCAGCTCAGGTCACAGCTCCTCAGAGGACTCCAAAGCTGCGTCATCAACTCCAGGTACAAAACGCATTTTGCCTCATAAGCCGTGTTTCCACCACAGGAACTAGAAACCTTTTAGATGAACTCATCATGTCCCCAGGGTTATTTAGACCAGGGTCCAAATGATGTTTTGGGCACAATATGTTGCCTCCCATTTTTAGCTATTTATATAGGAGGTGGTTGCATTTCCAGCTCTTGATGTCATCAAGCTCTGGCTCCTTTTCAAGTGTGACTGCACTTGCCAATATCTGCCAAATGAATAATATTTGATGTGAATATCTCTTATTTCAGAGTCGGAGAGTGAGAGTGAGCTGAGTGAGTCAGAGGAGGACAAACGCCCAGGTTCATCAAGGCACCATCAACTCAGACAGAAAACAAGAGTTACAAGAAGCAAACATGCCAAGCAGAGGAAAAAAGGTGAGGAGTATTTCCTGGTAAAAACCCAGTTTTTAAATATCACACCTCGAAGTCAGCATTGTAATCAGAAAAAGTTGGTGAAGTGTGATGTTCTTAAGCTGCGTAATTTTAAAAAACAAAACCCATAACGTGAGATATGTTATTGTTGCCAGTTGCAGAGAGCGACAGTGAGGAAGAGGATGACGAAGAGGAGGAATCGGAGAGTGAAGGAGAAGATCGAGAGGATGGAGAGATGTCCTCCCATTCCTCAGGCCGTCGCTACCCAAGCAGGAGTAAAAACAACAGGAGCACACGGCTGACCAGAAACAGCACTGGTGCAGACAGGAAGCGCACAGGTAACACCACTGACGAGCCCAGGGATTTTCACAACATCCGCCAGCCAACATGAAACATACTTACTTTTTTTTCTTTCTTTTTTTTTTTTTTTTTTATTTTCCAGAAGACAGACCAGAGGTGAACGGTCACAGCAGCAGGTCGTCTCGCAGGGAGAGACGTCACCACCACGACTCTGACGCAGCCACAACCGAGGGCTCCGACAGGGAAGAGGAAGAGGAAATAACAGTGCGCAGGTCGCTCAAGAGAAAGACTGCGAGGGCGGCTGTGAATAAGATGAAACTCCTTGAAGCTTCAGATGAAGACTATGAGGTGGAGGAGGAAGAGGAGGAAAGGCCAAGAAGGAGCAGCAGCCGCCTCCGCCACACGGTCCGGGCCAGCAAACGCACTGCCGTGATTCAGAGCAGCTCAGATTCTGATGAAGAGCCTTCAACACGGGGTGGGCAACAATGCTTTTCTTAATCCTTTTTGTCATACAATTCTAAATTTTAGAGTGACCGAAAACACACAGATACATTGATGTTAGATCTTGTAACTGTGTTCTAACAGTGCTTTGACTTCGTTCTAATACAGTGCAGATCTTATTTGCATTTCTTTGTTTTTGCTTGGAGCTTACCAGACAGACAATTTGCTCAATGCTGCCCTTGTTTGTGTTTTTAGCTTCCCGGAGAACAAAGGAATCAGGTGGGGAATCAAAGGATGAAGAGGAGGAGGAGGAGGAAGAGGAGGAGGAGGGCAACAACAGTGACGCTTCATCCTCCTCTCAGAATCATCAGAATGGAGACACAAAGTCCAACAAAAAGAGGACAAAAAGACAAGCTGCTAAGACCAAGGGAAATGGTGAGAAATGTCCTCATCAGTCGCTTTTGTATGGAGTTGCACTGATTATTCAGTCAATCAATTAGTGGATCGAAAGAGAATTGCCAACTATTTTAATAATCAATTAAAGATTTGTCATTTTTCTTGTTAAAATGTCAAACATTCGCTTTTCACAGCTTTTGACATTTTGTCATAAAATGTTACCATAAATGAGGAGTCCTTGAAAATGAATGTATATTTATTTTATGAGACTAAAAGTTTTTGGAATATGTGTTAAGTAATTGCCTGCGAGCTTCTGTAAAGCCGACTAGTTCTCATTATAGAACAGCAATTAACCTTGATCTGTGTCTCAAAATATTCTGTGTTGGCTCCTGCTCCTCCTGCTCTAATCACTTGAATTTCTTTTTTCTCCTTTCTCCTGCAGATACTTTGTCCCATGTGAACGGACACAGCGCAAAACATCACAAGTCCGACAGCAACTCTGAGCAAGGGGAAGCTGTAGAGGAGAGTTCTGGAGAAGCAGAGGAGGAGGACGAGGAGGAGGAGGAACAAGAGGTTGTGTTTAAGAAACCCTCCAGAAGCATGCCAACCACTTCAGCCAGGAAAAAGAGGATCACAAGTGAGGAGGAAGAGGAGGAGGTAGAGGACACTGAACGCAGGACCACACGACACAAACCTCCTGTAAGCTCAGATGAAGAGGACAAAGACCACAGGTCTCAGAAACACCCACACCAAAACGGAAGAAATGTGGAAGAAGCCATCCACAAGGACTCTAAGAAAAAGAGCAAAGTGTCATCGTCAAAAAGCCAAGACAAACAAAAATCTGCCTCAACTAATAAACTGGATGGTGCAGAATCCGAGGAACTCAGTGATTCTCCAAAGAGATCCAGCCCACGCAAGAAAAAAATGAAAAAAGATGAAGAACGCGATGTAGAAAGCAATCACTCCAGTGAGGAATTTGAGGCGGAGTCTAAGTCTAAGAGGCCAACAAGAAACAAGAGTAAATCTAAGCGGCCTCTTGATGGCACCTCGGCTTCAGAGAGTTCTGAGCAGGAATACAAACCCAAGAGAAAATCAAGGAGGAAACGTTCCACTGGCTCGTCAGATGAAGAGTCAGATCATTCAGACAACGCGTCAAATAGACGCCTGAACCTCAGAGCGCTACCAAAAAAGAAATACATCAGTGACAACTCTGAGGAAGACTCTGCCTCTGCAAGCCAGGGTAGACAGAGAAATGGTAACAGAACAGCCACAGCATCGAGGGAAGACAGGAATAATAAGAGAGAGTCTAAGAGAACCTCTCTCAATGAAGCCAGGAATCAGCTGTCTTCCAAGAGAAAACGTATTTACACCTCAGACTCTGATGATGCGGAGGAGGGTGGAGAGAGGGAGCCAGTGTCCAAGAACAATAAGAAAAGCCCGTCAGGCTCTTCAAAGCGTCCCAAAATGGAATCCAAACAAGCCGATGGTAACAGCAACGAGGAAGATAACTCTTCCCAATCCGATTCCAGCGAGGAGGAAGAGCAGGAAGATACTGGTCGTTCCAGGAGTGGGAAGAAGAAGAAGAACGCGAGGAGGCCGAAACACAAACGGAAGGAAAGCTACAGCAGCAGCAATCACAGTTCTTACTCTGAGAGCGAGCAGTCGTCTTCAGCATCCGAAAACTCGTTGGCCAGCTCAGGGTCCCACAGCAGTCCAAAGAGGAGAAGTCATAGACGGTCTGCGATCGGTGAAAGAACTTCCGGCCGCCAGCTCAGGCAGCGCCGGAGACGGTCTGCCTCAGAGGAGGAGGACAGCGACGAGACGTACGGCAAACCGCAGCGAAAGTCGCGCGTGAACACTCGTAACCGGGGGAAGCGTACGGTCATTTATCACGACAGCGAATAAAGGACATAGCTGCTGGAACTACAGACGGAGAGTTAACTGGAGACCTTAAAGACACTTGATGGCCACGTTATGGTAGTAGCACTGGAGTCCTCGAGAGAAAATGCTGTGAATCTGTTTCATTCAGGGATATTTATATTTTCTATGAAAAACATGTTTATAGATGTAATACAAATTCAAGCATTTTGATCCGCTGGTTTTCACAAGGATACAGAGCAAAACACCACCTCCCATACTGCTTGCTGTGATCCGGCCAGCAGAGTAACCATTCTGGGGAATCTTGTCAGCTTGGGTGCTAATCTAATATACCTCTGTTTAATCAAGCATATTGCTGGCTTGCACTAAGATACACTGTAATGAGGTATTTCATACACTAGTTTTGCATTAGAAACTCAGGGGTCAACTAAGTTTACTGTAGTCTCAGACATGCAGTTGTTTTTTGAGCTAAGGCAAGGACAAGAAACAATTCCAGGTTGGCAGATGTCCAAGCACACAGACTGGGACAAAACAAAAATCCATGTTCAGACTTTTGACTACAGCACTCCTTTGTAAATCCACACACTTAATGCTTGACTGTATTGAGTTAATATGAGCCAAATGGACGAATATGAATAATTTTCCCCATACCATTTCATTTTCTAAAATTTAGGTTTGTGTTGTATTCTAGTGAATAGATGTAAATATGTGATTGAGAATGTGGGAAGGGTTTGGCGATCAGTCAGTAGCAAAACGTTTATTTAAATTTGAGCTTTTTTTTTATTTTTCATTCTTTTTTTCTTTTTTTTGTCTTTTTTTTTTTTTTTTTTTACATTAAACTGCATTGTCTTGCCATATGTCACAAATTGGTACCTTTTTGTCGAGTACAAGTAACCAAAAGTACTTATTGCAAAAATACTGTGATTTCTCATATTGGGAAGACGTTTTGTTCTGTGTTATCTACTTTCAGTATTGAATTCTTTTTCAGAGTTGACTTAAAACATTTTGCCAGTCACATGGTTTAGTTTTGTTTATGGGGAGGTTTCTAAATACAGTCGCTTTATGACAATTTGCTTAATGTTTTTCGTACTACACCTTTAATAACAGATTTCACAGGAAAACTATTAACGCAATGTGGTTGTGGAGTGCAATGAATGAGTTATTCCTCCTATTAATAAAGACATCATTTCAAGGTGTATTCTGTATTTCACTTCAGATTTGTTGACATCATGAAGGAGGTCCATCTGTTAATAATTCTGTCATTCATCATTTAACGTTGCAGTGGTTATCGCCTGCCTGTATTACTCTTCACGTGTTGCCCACAAAAAGTGAGCGAGTAGTAAATGCAATTCTAATAACTGGACTGCACAGCGTATATAGTTCTCACTCATTAATCCCCACATTTGTCTAGCAAAATTAGGACAGATTGTTACAGGGAGTCGGTGTAGTTCTAATTACGTCCATGAATAATAAAAATAATTGCATTTACTACACCAAGTCTGTGTTTAGACTCCACTGAGACTGTTAAATGTCAACATTAAATATAGAGGCCATTATGTTGCATGTAGTTTTTGTACACTATCTAGTGTTTTTCATGGCCAAGTTAAAATATTTGCAGGCATATCTGGAAGACAAAATGATTGATTACGTCTCATACTATAATGTAAAATAGTACAAAATCATTGCATAAAAGTTGAATGTGATGTTTGTTATGTGACAGTTTTTATAAAACATTTCATTATAAAAAGACATTTTCAAATATCACATTGAATGTTTAATAGCAATATAAGTTGCCATGTAATAACATGAAACATTTTATGTCACAACAAATGATCTAATAAGTTTTTCATGAGACTTTTCACATTATAACACGCTCTAGTAAATAATTATAACAAAAGTTATCGTCATATGTTTGTATGGTGCAGTCACGCAAAAACAACATGAAGAACAGCTTACCACTGCACATAGCTAGAATCTTTTAACAAAACATGAAAATACATGAAAATGTTGCATAATAAATTCAAAAACAGATGTTGAACAGAATTTCTATATGAATTTAATTTTCAGAGCACATTTTCACAACAGTTGACCCATAAAATTGAAGGTGCGAGCCAACCACATATTACAGCATTTCTCGGTTGGCTCAACACGTTAGTGACCTGCTATTAGCTGGAATGAGGTAACTGAATGAGTAAAGCTCTCCTCCACAGACACTGTGGGTGATTACCACTCCTAAATATTTAGGATGCAGAGAACTAAATTCTGGTAAAATGATAATAACAATAATTAAAATGTACTTTGCAATAAAGGCATTCTATTGCTTTAATGCTAGATAATGGGGAGCTGTTGTGGAGACCCTCTTGGATTATTGGGTGTGGACATGGTAAGGTCCTGTTGTGGCTTTGCAGCATTGCACTCTTCGTCTCTCCACTGGTTTTGGCTGTGCGCGAACAGCAGGGCCTGCATGCCTGACAGCCCTGTGGATAGCTCTTGGTCTAATAAATGCTAAGTCTTTGTCTGTGTGGCAGCCAGAGGTAGCTACAATGAGCTACAATGATCTTGGACAGATTGTCTTTGATTTTTTTCACCACAGCCTCCGCTGGGGTTATGGGCCCATGGGCTCTAACCCAATTTTTATTGTTTTTTTAAAAAATACTACAACATCATCTGATAGGATTGATCTATAGGATTGTAGGATGTTCATGCATCTCACTAAGCATCTCAGCTTGAAAATAACTTTCCAGCCCTTTCCAGGAATTGTTCAGTCCACCATCCAGGCAACTTTGTGAGATTTCAGCCACAGCTTTATTTCATCCACCGTTGACAAGGCCCTCCGAAGAGTGGCCCTGAAGTTCACATGATTGTGTGTTTCACTGAGTTTCTTGTAATTACAGACATGGTAATCATGTAAGGCAGGTAGTCCAACAAATCACATCACAATAAACTGAGACAAGACAGGCATGTGTGCATGTGAAACAGGGGTGTACACTCACTGTGTGTGTGTGTGTGTGTGTGTGTGTGTGTGTGTGTGTGTGTGTGTGTGTGTGTGTGTGTGTGTGTGTGTCGGGAAAGATCTAAATAACCTTCTAAACATAGTTACTAAGTGCTTCTTGTGTGCTGTATACTTTAACAGAAAATATACACATAGAACCTTTAAAGCACAAAACTCTGAGATGTTCTTCTCCTTGGAGTTGATGCAGGTGAACTTTTTCTCATTTTTTTCAAAGGGCTTGAGTTGTGAAATCAAGTCAAGTCATCTGAGGAGAAGGATCATGTGTTCATAGTTACCTTTATGTTTTATGTTATTACATTGCAATTGTTATGAAAGAAAAAGTACATGACATGACAACACCAGCGACCCCAAATATCAGATTTTGAATACATGAAAACACCTGGTGCTACACAGTCATATATAAGATTAGTTAATACCACTTAGCGTTGAGGAATCAAATTGAGAAAGGGAAAAAAAGATGTCAACTGAAAACCACATAACGCTAGCTAAATAATTAAGTAACCATAAGTTAAACCACACTGCTGACTATCTTTATCAGAATCAGAATTCCTTTATTTGTGAAATTTCTGTGACACAGCAGCCAAAGGACAGTAATATCAAAATAAACAATCAAAATATAAAAAAAAAACAAAAAACAAAACAAAACAATAAAAAGGTAAGAAATAGAATACACTCACATATACATAATATTGTACTATGTAAATAGTGTAATTGTAATCAGTGTGACGGTGTATTGTTGTTACTAAATAATAAATATGGGTATTAAAAATTGTCCAGTTAGTGCAAACCAGAATGAGTAATGGGCTATGTGTAGAGTTTGGACCATTGTCAACGAAAACAAAGTGGAGGAAAATAGTTTGGTTGGCAAAATAGATACTTTACTATCAATTTATCATCAATTCAATGCTGTTCTGCTTCAGCTGAACCCATATTACTCACATCTTTTTAAAAATATATATATTTTCCGTCGCGTCTGTATGACGACATCACGTCATGGTTTTACGTAGCTCCTCGCACTTTCGACAGATCGGATTTGTGCAGTTTTTAAGTATTGTTTTATCACATTAGCAACGCGTGGAAAATTCAGCACTGTCCTGACTCCTATATGCAAGGTGATGCAACCTTTTTTTTAAATATGAAAATCACTTCTTCAATATATTTATTCTTATTTTTTTTTCGCGAAAATACCAGCGGCTACATTCACTTAGCTTGGCTTTGAGAGATAACCAGCGAGCTAACATGTGAGCAGCTGAGCCTGTTGGATTGACAGGTACGCTGCTTCTCACATGACAAAAACTGTTAGCCGTTACTGCTACCGTTACTATCCCTGAAGAGGAAGCGTCATGATATATTAATATTATTTACGTTAGTTAATTATATTTCAGTTCTAACAGTCTTACAACGAAGCTAATGTTTAGCATGTCCTCTGTCTGCCACTGCAAGCTTCAGTAGACACCAAAAGGACGTAGGGCAGATTTAGCACAACATGTCTGCGTTCAAAAGGTTGTTTTACATCGTGAAGCACAGGAACTTATGGATGCATGTTCGGAGAAATGTCACAACATGGTCTCCTGTTGGAGCTGCCTTCAACACCAAAACTCACAGGAGGCTGAACCTCTTGGAGAAAAACGGGGTTCGTACCTATCTTCAGTGTGTCTCTTAAGTAATAACACTGCTGCATCCCTGCATGCATACAGCCTTATTGAGTCAGTGTAAACAACAGTTGCACCAGTTCGTGGTAAACATGTTATGACACTCCCAGTCTGTGTGACCTCTGGTTACAGGGTTTGTTTGGAGTGCCAGAGCTGAACAGTCCTGCAGGCTTCCAGGTGGCCACCAAGGCAGCTCTCAGGAACACAGAGCGCCTGCTGGAGAAGGCCTGCTCTTGTCCTCCAGGGGTTGAGACAGTCGAGTCTTTCGACCAGCTCTCAGATGGTTTGTGCAAAGTGGCTGATCTGGTGAGTTGAGCACCTACACACGTGACAAAATGTTGCTGTATAACTGGCCAACTGTCATCATTTCATGGATACGACACACACTGAGCTGCTGTGTAATATTTAACAAAGTTTTATGCAGCAGTAGTTACCAAGCACCAGACTTGTGCTAAAAGCTGTGTACAGGTGTAGAGTGGAATTCACAAAAAATAAAATAATAAAATACAGCAGAGCTTTATTGTCTTTGTATTGTTTACTGCATGTGTTGTCATCAGAAAACAAAGTACCAAACAACAATCGGCAGTCATACATGTGCAACAATGTATGAAATCTTCCGACATGGAGCTATTTTAATGTTGCTTTTCCATTATATTGATTACACATCATACAGAGGATCCCTTTTTATGTCTTCTTGTTTACCAGAGTTGTTCTACAGCAATGACATTACATACGTCTAGGAGTGAAAGGGATAATCTAATGATTTTTGTTTATTACCAGCAATTTTCCTGGTTCCTCTAACAACCTTCACAGTGATCGTGGTAACATAACACACTGAGATAACAACACAAAGATGCTGTCCAAAATTTGGTCTGTTTTCAATGTAGTGTAGATAGGGTCGCCACATGCATCGGCAGAAAAAAAAATATCAAATGCGCTGTGAGCATGACAGGATGCCTCTGACACATTACATTTTTATTACAGTTTTTGTGCAGTCATTGTTTTTTGAACCTGTGCTGCCTCCTCCAACTCATGTGTTTTGCATTGTGTGCTCCTCATGTTATCTGTAGAGTTGTAAGTAAAGTGTCGTTTTTATTTCAACAACAGGCAGACTTTGTTAAAGTAGCGCATCCAGATCAAGAGTTTCGTGAGGCTGCAGAGAGGACCTGCATAGAGATTGGCACAGTTGTGGAGAAGTAAGAGGAAATATAGATTGATCCCTACAAACAAACATGTTGTCGCATTATACCACTTAAAACTGGTAATTAAAAGACATATTACTACATGCTTCAGTTGACACAGATCGGTTGTTTGTTTCAGGCTGAACACTAACGTCGAGTTGTGCCAAAGCCTAAAAAAGCTGCTGGATAACCCGGAGATTGTGGCTCAGCTGGACCCTGATACAAGGTGATTTTTCATCTTATTTAGTAAATTACTCTATGGAAGGTGATGAGATAGTTGTGAGTGTACTAATTATTTTTTTTTTATCTCTTTCTTGATGATAAGTAATGATGATGAGTTATCGCTGTAATTCTGCCTTTTCAGACGAGTGGCAGAGTTGTTCTTGTTCGACTTTGAAATCAGTGGCATTCATCTGGATGACAAACTGGTGAGATGGTCATGATGTGTGGTTGATCAATACATTTACGCTCAATACAATTTACAGTATCCTGGATAAAATGCCACCTGAATTTTTTTTATATAAAAAAGGATAAAAATGCTTGTGCTAAATACAGTAAGTTTTCACATTCTGACCGATGAAATGATTCTGAACAGATAAGTTATCAGTTATCAACAATACATAAACACGTTTTAACTTATGTTTCTGCTATACGGTGACATATTTACTGAACTTGTTGCCGTTCTCCCTGCAGAGGAAAGAGGCAGTGGCTCTTCACGTAAAGCTCTTGGATCTAAACAACGAGTTCCTGGCCTGTTCTCACATGCCCAACAGAATTGCGAGGTCTGTGATTCCTGAGCATTTACACCTGCAGTTTGCAAGTGAAGGAAGCTTCATCCAAGTTGGGGGATTACATGCAGATTCGCCTGATGACTTGGTATGTAGTTACTGGAACGTTTCTTCTTTTTACTCAGCAGGTGGCGCTATTGCACATGTAACAGACCCCATGGCTGATGTAAGAGTAGGCTGAAAACGACAGTACCTTATTCTGTCCTGATAAGTAAATGGATCCTTTTTCAGAACGCGAATGAATTGTATTTAAGAGTATTTTTGTTAATGAAACATTAGCTCCAGCCTCCTGTCTGCATTTTATGAACAGTAAGCAGTGCTAGTAGCTCGAACGACAGTCCAAATATACGTTATGCAGTTATAATAACAGGGTTTATTTATTTTAACGGATTTATACTCTTGATGTTAGGATGGTGATGCCAATGTGATTATTAGCATTCTGTCATAATTAAAGTAAAGAGCAATATGATACAGCAAAGCTTAAAGTCAGTGTGCAGTCGTATAAAAAATTAAATATAACATCAATATATTAAAACATTAGAGTCACAATGATTGATCGTAAAATATTAATTGGCAACCATTTTGATAATTGATTTATTATATTTCATTTCATTTTTCAAGCAAAAATTTCAAACATATCCTGATTCTAGCTTATTAAAATGTGTCATTTACGACAGTAAAATGAAGAGTCTTTGGGTTTTTTGAATGTTGATTGGACAAATAGAAGCAATTTGAAGTCGTCATTTTAAGCTCTGGGAAAATGATGAGCATTTTTAAACAATCAGCCTGTTGATTGCCGAGAAATCGGCAAATGAACATAAACGTTAGTTGCAGCCGTACAAAACATAGCAAGCGTCAACATTTAAGTAAGAGTAAATTAAGAAATAATTGTCTATATCTGATCATCCAAAGATCTTTCACTGTGAGGAGATTTCTTGTTCTGCACCTTTGTTATGCCACTTTTTAAGTGTCATGTTGTATCTGTCCTCTCTTCCACTTGTAGGTGCGAGAGATTGCCTACAGGATTTACCTCTACCCAAATGCAGATCTGATGGAGTGTCTGGAGGAGCTGCTGAAGTGCAGATACAAACTGGCCAAACTGGTGGGATACGAGTCATACGGGCACAGAGCTCTGAAGGGAACAATGGCCAAAACACCAGGTTAATACGTCTCTAGCTTCAGTATCAACGTGGCTATTATTAGTCAGTGCTGTAACTGAATGGTTGCTTGATGAAAGATTTCGGTATTTGCCTCACAATGACCAAATGATCATCATTTTACTGGCTAC